>NW_027187325.1:11471331-11551129 GCF_028583685.1 Petaurus breviceps papuanus
TGTATGGGCGGCAAACCCTGAGGACGCTTGGGGGGCTTGCTGCTACACCCTGTCATTGATAATATCCTTTAGCTCTCTTTTCCTACCTTAAAGACAGCTAGGTGGCATAGTAAACTATAAAATGAGAATAATATTAGCACCTACCTTAGAGGGCTGTTGTGAGACTCAGATGAGATAATAATTGTAAAGCACTTAATACAGTAACTGGTATGTACTAAACACTTAATAAATGCTTATTCCTTGGGGTGGCTAGGTGGCACAGTGAATAGAGTACCAGTTCTGGAGTCAGGAGGACTTAAGTTCAAATCCGGCCTCAGACACTTAACACAAAACTAGCCATGTGACCTTGGGCAAGTTGCTTAACGCCAATTGCCCTCCAAAAAGCAAAATAATAATAATAATAATAAATGCTTATTCCCTTTCCTTTCTCCCTTTGCCAGCATTCTACCTTGTCTCACCTCTAAACTTTCTTGTTCTACCCTGTTCCACCACTAATTCTCAGTCAAGCAAGGTGGCAAAATCATGCTTTTGGGAGAAAACCTGAGTTCAAACACCGTGGCCAAGTTACTTGAAACTCTCTGAGTTTCAAGAGTGAGAAAATTTCCTCACCTGTAAAAATAGAAATAATAACAGTGGTGCTACAAGCAATACAGAGTCATAAAAAGAGCAATGGAAAACAATCTAGCACTAGCTAAGTAATAGAACAGTAGATGGAACAGATTAGGTACACAGTACACAGTAGTAAATGTCCATAGTCATTTAGTGTTTAATAAACTGAAAGATCCAAGCATTTGGGGAAAAACCTCAACATCTGACAAAAATTACTGGGAAGACAGACTGACATCACACACCATATACCAAGATAAGGTCAAAATGGATAAATTATTTAGACATAAAGGATGATATCCTAAGTAAATTAAGTGAATGTGGGAAAATAGACCTGTAAGAGCTATGGTAAACAGGAGATAGAAAGGATCACAAGAAGTAAATTGCATAATTTTGATTGTGTAAAATTAAAATGTTTTTCTTTTTTTTTTCTTTTTGGAGTGGGGAGGGTAGGGCAATTGGGGTTAAGCAACTTGCCCAAGGTCACATGGCTAGTTTTTGTGTTAAGTGTCTGAGGCCAGATTGGAACTCAGGTCCTCCTGACTCCAGGGCCAGTGTTCTATTCACGGTGCCACCTCCATGACCCAAAATGTTTTTCTACAAACAAAATTAATGCAGCTAAAATTAGAAGGAAAATGGGAATCTGGGGGAGAGGGAGAATTTACAACAAATTTCTCTGATGAAGACCTCATTTCTCAACTATATAGGGAACTGAGTCAAATTTATAAAAATAAGAGCCATTCCCAGTTGGTAAATGGTCAAAGGATATGAACAGGCAGTTTTCAAAAAAAGAAATCAAAGTTATCAATACTCACATAAAAAATGCACTAAATCATTATTGATTAGAGAAATGCAAATTAAAATAGCTCTGAAATACCACCTCATGTCTATCAGATTGGCTAACATGACAGAAGAGGGAAATGACAAATGTTGGAGGGGGATGTGGAAAAACTGGGACATGGACATCAATGCATTGTTGGGGAAGTTGTGAACTAGTCCAGCCATTCTGGAAAACAATTTGGGACTATGCTCAAAGGACTATCAATCTATGCTTACCCTGTAATCCAGTAATACCACTGCTAAATCTGTATCCAAAAGAGATTAAAGAAAAGGAGAAAGGATCTAATTGTTCAAAATATTTATAGCAGCTCTTTTTGTGGTAGCAAAGAATTGGAAATTAAGGGGATGCCCATCAACTAGGAAATGACTGAACAAATCATGGTATATGACTGTAATGGAATACTATTGTGTTATAAGAAATTACAAGTAGGATGATTTCATAAAAACTTGGGAAGTCTCATAGCAACTGATGCAAAGTGAAGTGAGCAGGAACAATATTGTAATGATGAACAACTCTGAAAGACTTAGCTATTCGGATTAAGACAATGATCTAAGAAAATTTCAAAGGACTCATGATGAAAAATGCTACCCTCCAAAGAAAGACCTGATAACTTTTAAGAGCAGATTTAAACATACATTTTTTACTTTCTCTATTTTTCTTGATTTATGTGTTTTCTTCTGCAACATAGTTAATATGGAAATATGCTTTAAGTGACTACTCATGTATAATTGATATCATATTGCTTTCCCTCTCAATGGATGAGGAGAGTTGGGAAGGAGAAAGAGAATTTGGAGTTCAAAAATTTTTTTAAATGAATGTCAAAGATAAATAAATTTTTAAAAATAATAACATGCTTCCATTATTCACCTTATTCATTCACACAGACCTATCATTACTTGATATAGTGAATGCCAAGACCAGAACCAAAAGTCCCATTCTTTGTCCAAATAAACAGACATACAATCATACATCACACATATTATAAAGTCCCTTTAATTTTGACTGCCAAAATTGATTTAGGAGTGTATAGTTTGTGGTTTCAATTACCCTTTCTTATGTGAATGGGGATGTCTTTGCTTCTTTGAATTTTGTAACTACAAGCATTGTCTTTCCTCTGACAAATGAATTGATATTTTTCTCTAGAAATATATGTGTGTGTATATACAAATATACACATGCATGCATGTATGTATGTATTTACATGTACTTTCAGGGGTTCTTAATTTTTTTCTAAGTCATAAATTCTTCTGGATTGCTGGTGAAACCTATGGATCCCTTCTCAAGGTGATATTTTAAATTCATAACAAAATATATGGGATTGCAAAAAAATAATTTTATTGAAAAGTTATCAATTTTTTTTAAGAAACAGGTTCATGGACTCTAGGAAAAAATCTTCTGACATATAGCTACAGTTTTTCAATTTTTTTGTTTGATATTTTATTTTTCTCCAATTACATGTAAAAACAATTTTTAAGATTTATTTCTTAAAACTTTGACTTCCAAATTCTCTCTCTACCCCCCTCCCATTCTTAGCTATCATAAAACATGCTGCTATAAATATTTTGGAGTATGTGGGGACATCTTTCTTATCAATGTCTTTCTAGAGGTCCAATAATGGAGTCTCTGATTCAAAGGATACACTCAATCATTTTATTTGAATAATTCCAAATTGCTTTCCAAAATGATTGTGTCCTTTTATAGCTCCACCAATAATATATTAATGTATCTATCCTTCTACAACCCCTCCAACATTGACTGTTGCCATTTTTTGGTCATTTTTGCCAATTTGCAGGATGTGAGGTAAAACCTCAGGATTGTTTTAATTTGCATATCCATTATTAGTGATTTGGAGCATTTTATAGTATACTCTTTAATATTAAGGTCAGATATCCATTTATAATGTATTTGTTTTGTTTCAATATTTCTTATGGTTTTATTCATTTGCTGTGTTTTGCCTGACCCATTCTAATTTTCTCAAAATTTTGTTCTTAAGGGAGGTTTTCCGTCATCCGTTCTAAGGTATCGATTTTCCTTGCTAGTCTTTCCTTCTTATATTTTCCATTTTGTATCTCTTCCTTTATTTCTTCCAGGTATTCTTGGAGTCCCTGTGGCAAAGACCTATTTTTCTCTGAGGCCTTATCAAAATTTGTTGTGAAGGTTATTGACTCCTTCAAGTTTCACCCTCTGAGTATCTTTCAGATCAAGGTATTGCTTGGAGGTATTGAGTTTGCCTTGGTTTGCTCATGCCTTTGAACTTAGTATCTAGATTGAAGGGCCTAAACTTGGGTTTAGCCCCTCAACTGAGAGGTATGGGCAGGGTCTGCCTGTTTCTGAATAGAGTGGGCCAGATTCTAGAGCTGTTCCAATGTACTCTGCCTGCAGACTACATCTTGTCTCAGGGCTCCAGGACCTCCCCTTGCTGTGAGCTCTGCCTGGGGTCTTTCCCCTTCATCTTGCTGCCTGGCTTGTAGAATACTATAATGCTAGGTTCCTACCATGGGCTTCAGGGACTACTCAGATTGGAGTTTTCCTATGGCCTTTCTCCTACAATTGGAAGCAGGTCACTATTATCCAACTGCTCCCCACCTGGAAGCCCCAAGGGCTACTATCTCTAGACATAGGTTTCTGTAGCCAGGCTTTGGGGAAGGCTCAGGCTGGTCATGGGCTCTACTGGTCTCAGACCAAAAGTGCTATGCTAGACAAATCCCAAAGGCCCCAAGGATACTTTCTCCACCTGGACTCCTACAGGGACAGATCTTGGTGAAAGTCTGACTGGGCTTCAGCCACAAGGGTACTGCATTGTTGGCAGACAAGGATGTCTTGCTGGATTTACCCAGAATGCTCTGAAGTTGCTTTCTATGGCTAGGTACCTATAGCTGGGGACCTCAGTGAAGGCTCAGGATGAGCTTTGATACTGTAGACTCTATGTAGTGGCGATGAATTGTCTAGTGTTGGATCCCCCAGAAGCCTCAGGGTAGGCAGGGGGTGGGAGGACCTGCACTCTGCACTCTGTGTTCTATACTTGATCTATCCAGGAATGTGCATCCCAGGATCTCCACCAGATGCCAAGGGGCTCCTCTGTGGATTACTGAGTTGAGTGGGGTTAGTTCAGAGATGAATCTTTCTAACTCTTAATACAGTGGTGCATATTGAAGCAAGGATAAAGGGGATTGAAGGATATCTGGGTTTCCTAGCATGTATTGTAATCAGCCCCTTAACAAGGAAAGAGCGAGTGCTCCAACCTAGACCAAAGACTTCACTCCTCTCCTACCACATACCAGTTACACAAAAATCATCACAAATATTGAACAGCAAATAAATCCATTTATCCAAGCAAATAGAAATTAAAGAAGTTGTGCAGATTAGAATATACCAGGCAAAACACAGAGCTCTCCAACTGGTAGTGAGAAATCTCAACTAAAAGAGTGGCTGATCTCATTTAATGCGTAATTCCCAAAATTCTCTAGAGCAGCAAGCTAGAACTAAGAACATGCTTGGGGCTCAGGCTCCTTTACATATCTGTATCTTTCCTTCTAGGGGCTTGTCTCTGAAGAGAACCTGGAACTAAATATATCAGTAGAGATAGACAATGAGTTGGTCCTGAATTGACAGGAGGAGGAAAGCAGGTTGGATCGCCTTTAGGAAACTGCAATGCTCCTTTAATGACCTCATTTCCCATGAAAGCAAAGATTCATTTAAAAAAATACTGACATTCTACCAACATTACAGAGAAACAGCTAAGTCAAGTTGTAGATAGAGTGCTGGACCTAGCATTAAGAAGACTTGAGTTCAAATCCAGCTTTATGCACATACTATCTACGTCCCTGGGCAAGTTATTTGACCTTTGTCTGCCTCAGTTTCCTCAACTGTAAAAGGAGGATAATAATAGCACCTACCTCACAAGGTTGTTATGAGGATAAAATGAGATAATATTTTGTTTTTTTACCCAAAGTTTTATTTTAGACTCAAATGCCTATAAAGGCAAGCATGAGCAGCTCTCCAGAGGACTGCTGCTGTGAATAGCTTTAAGGTTCTGATCACATAGTATAGCATTTATTTATTTATTCAGCAGTAAATTAAAGCAAAATCTTCACAGAAACCAAAGTACAGCATTCATAATGATATAACATAACAACTTATCACTAAACTGGCCACATAGTTTTAAACAAAAGATATCATTCAGTAGGTCCCTAACTCAATCATCCTTAAGGAGCAATCTTCTGTAAGGGATGTAAAGTACAAAGGTCTCCCAGTCCTAGGTCACATTGCCTTTATCTCTCAGTCAAAAAGTCTTCTTTCTTCATGATTGGAGATTAGTTTCCAATCATCCTTAACTCAAGGATGTACAAAGTACAAAGTTCTCCCACCCCTAGGTCACAGTAAATCATGATCTTCTCCGTCAGCACTAAGTACCCAAGGAGAAGGTTTTTTCATCTTGGCTCTAGGCTGGTTCCCAGATTCCATGGTTCCTCTTCCATGGTCCCAGCTTTTGCCTAAATTCAACAAACTGTCACCTGGATTCACAGGTAGGCAGCCCTCAGCAACTCGTCCAGCTCCACACCCAGCTCCACATCCAGCTTTCATTCCATATTGAAGCTCACAGTGTCCAATCAACCTCAAGTCCTTCGCAGTTTCTGTTTCTGGGAAGACAAAGCTTAACAGAGCCAAAACAACATTCATCCACATTGCCGGCACCATCATCAATTGACTATCTGCCTGTGAAATCATCACAGACCCACAAACAAGGTCTGAGAACTCAACACAAATCATCTTTTATAGTTCCAGGACCTCTAAAACACTCCTCCAGAACTTCTGTAAAAGACAAGAAAATCCTCTTTCAGGGCTTCCAGTAAGGTCCCAGGGCTTCTGTGCAAAGTATCACAAACACAAATCAACACAGACAGAACAGACAAACAGGGTGCTGGCCACCACAAGTGTTCTCCTCAGTTCTGCTCTGTCCCAGTTTGTACTCCTGCTTTTATATGGTCAGTTCTTTCCTGTTGTGCCCCTTCCTGTTGCATCAGCAAATTCTTCCCACCTTCAAATCACAAGGGGCTCAAACAAGGTGCTAAATACTTAAGTAGATGAAACAAGGTGCTAAGTATTCATTTGTTTGCCAAGACAATGCCAGAATACAAATACAGAATAGAGAAAAGAAACAAAAACATATCATAAACTTAAATATTGGAACTTAAATATAAAGTTAGAAAAAAAAGCATGTCATGTGCATTGTAGAACATAAGACAGGATTCAAAATATGTAACAATAGATTTTTATTTCAAGAAAGTCTATATGATAAGTAATACTCATTGTGTTGAGAATTGTCCATCTTTTCTTTGCTTCCTTGTGAGTTTTGTTCTCTGTTGCACTTTTTTATTTTGTTCTTTTTTTCCCTTCTTCCAAATCCCCCAGAATGGTTTTATATATGTTTATATAGATATAAAATAAAGCTTATATATGTTTCTCTATAACTATAGGTATATACATACACATATACATACATAATAAATGTAGAGACATATACTTGCCCAAAACTACTCTATTCCTGACCTTTGTTTTTTATGTATGATTGTATCTCTTGTTTCCTATTGCTTCTGCTTCCTCTACTTTACTTCTAGCCACTACCATGCCCTTCTATGACTTGTCTACCCCTCTCCAAGAATCCCTTCCCTACCCTACCATTCTCATAAATCTAAACACCCTTCTATACCCCTATTTACCTATTCCTTCACTCTCCCCTCTAAAGATCCCTCCCTTGTCCTCTCCCTTCTCCCTATGCCCCTACCATTTTATTTCTTCTGAATTTAGAAGATAATATTTTGTAATATTAGATAAGATTAGATATTATATAATTAATATTAAGTTTGTATATAATATTAATATTAGAAAATGTTTTGTAAAACGCTTAGAACAGTGCCTGGTACATAAGTGCATAATAAATAAATGCTTGTTTCCTTCTTCCTTCCTTCCCATATGACTTCAGAGAAAATAGTCTGAAGCATTAAAAATGATGATCACCCAGAACAATGGAGAGGTGCATGGTGGGTATGAGCAAACTCAAACATATAACCAATCAGAAACTCCAGAGAAGTAGAGAGGGAAAAGATGTCATTAAGAAATTATGCAATAGGAAGAGAAGGTGGGCTGGCCACATGGCAAGAATGGGAAATGGCACATGTACGACCAGAGTTCTCTTACAGGACTCCCTTGAGATCATGTTATAAAGCACTTTTTACAATTATCTCATTTGCTTACTGTTCTCTTTTGATCAGTTCCCATTTATCCAAGCTCTCATGATTATCTCTGATGATCATGCTTGCTTAAATCATGAGATTATGGAGATCCATGCCTATCCATGCTTATAGTCTTAAATAAGCATTAGTCAAAGTATCATTTGGCATCTAAAAGTTATACTGGTCACTTAACCTTGAGGCCTTACCTAATTATATCTACCTCCATCTACTGCTAAAATTTCAGAGTTCTGTTTGCAGGGTTTTGTTTCTTTTTTTTTCCTAAGAAAATTAACTAATTCCCATAAAGAAAAAAAAATGGAAAAGTCAAATGTATTCAATTTGTCATTAATTCCACTGTCTGATTTTCATTAGGAACTAGTCAAATGTACTTGAGCATATTTTCATTGATAGGCAGATAGGTCTGAATCAGACTAATGGAGTTCTCATTCCAATTCCATTACTAATATTTTGTGTAACCTTGCACTTGGCCTGAAATCACCATGGACTTCAATTCTATGCCATGTTCAATTTTTCTACACATTCTTGAGTAAGAAAACAATGCCACTAACTCATCTTCAGTAGAGCATGTCTTTCAATTTGCTTTTGCACAAGTAGTGATAGATAGGCACTAATTTATCCATATATTTTCAAATAGTTGACCTTGAGTCAAGGAAATAACATTTGCAAATTGACTGACTGAAGTTAGAGAGGGTATATGCAGCCTGGAGCCAGTGGGTGTGCTGAGAAATATTTAAAAACTATTTGGGGGTGAAGGGGACAGGGGGAAATACTACTTTTGACTCTAATCCAAATTATTAATATTTTCTTAAATCTTAACCAACAAAAAAAATAAAATAAACCTTGAAATGTAGCATTTGCTTATTTCCTAGGTGGGAACGCTCATATTGAAAATATAATAATTCAAGTTAGATTCAACACAGTCTCTGCCTGGAGCCAAGAAATGGGGCAGAGGAAAGTGGCCTCATCAGAATCTGAGTCTATGACCTTTGACAATATAATTCACCAAGCATTCATTAAGTGCTCACTATTATCAAGGTGATGTACTAAGGCCCAGGGGTGGTAAACCTGCAGCCTGGAGGCTGGCTGCTTGAGGTTACTGTACTATATCTTTACTATACCATGTCTCAAAAGATATAATATCTTAACAAAAATATTTAAAACCCTTTCCCACCATTATTATAAAGCAGGTGCTATCAAAATGAAAACAAAAAGATAATTGGATGAATATTAAATTAATATTAATTTTAAAATTAAAGGAAATTATTAAAAGAAAAAAGGTTGTTTTCTGGGAGGAAAGTAAGGTGATTTGATTTAATTAAAATCAATTCAAATAGTTATTAAGCACCAACTAGGTATAAGGTTTTTGTGCAAGGGACGAGGGATAGAAATACAAAAGCCTTCAAGGATATTACAGTTCTAAGAAAAGGGACAAAATAAGTATATGGATGCATCTCAAACAAGGTAGAATGTGATTTATAGAAAGGAGAAGTCCAAACAAAGCAAAATGTGAAATTTCAGCAGTTCAGTTGTTTTTCAGTCATGTCAGACTCTTCTTGACCCCATTTGGGGTTTTCTTGGCAAAGGGACTGAGTGATTTGCCATTTCCTTCTCCAGTTCATTTTACAGATGAGGAAACTGAGGTGAACAGGGTTTAGTGACTTGCCCAGTGTCACACAGGTAGTAATGGTCTGAGGTCAGATCTGAATTCGTGAAGATAAGTCTTCCTGACCCCAGGCCCAGCACTCTACCCACTGTGTCCCCCTAGCTGTTCCAATAATTTCAGCACTAGGAGATAATTTTCATCTGAGGGGAAAGCAGGGAAAATTTCATAAAGGAAGAATATAAATAGACTCTAGAAGGAAAATTAAAATTTCAACAAATTGTTCTAGACCTCTACTCACTGTCACATCTAGTCCTTTAGGCCACCTTGTGATCACTAGGTAAAAGTCCCCAAGGTCTAATCCCATTATCAATTCCACACTACTTTTGTATTCTGAAGGTCAGGCCCTTCCTGCACACTACTCATAAGGGCATCACCAGAAACTCCAGAGATAGAAGGTTGGAGTTAGCAGCAGCTGTGGTGGTAAATCTACCAGGGGGTAGGGGGATAGCAAATACTATGGGAGAAAGATAATCCTAGCATAAACTTCCAGAATTCAGCATTAACCGTGACCAAAACCCCCTGAAGTAAAGGAATGGCATAGCTACAAGTTCTCCAAAAATTGTTAGAAATAAAAGAATTAAAAGAAAAAAAATAAGAAGTATAGAATAGAAGATTTAGAACAGAAGCTAGGAATTTTGGCAAAGTGGCTGATACTTTGAGAAAAAGAATAGAGGAAATAGAACTTAAAAATCAGTAATATGACAAATATAAAATACAGCTAAAGTCTAGGGAACTAGAATAACTAATGAGAAAACTCTGGAAAATAGGACAGAGATAAAATCTAAAACACTATATGCTGCCAGAAAGCATAATGAAAAAAAAAATCTCAAATAATATGTTTCAAAAAATCATTAAAGACAATTTCCAGGAATATTGGAAATAGAAAGCAAAATGTAAATAACTAAAATCTGCAGAACACCACTAACAAGAAGCCTCAGATTTAATGCACCCAGAAATGCTATTGCAAAACTCTGGGACACCCAGGTAAAGGAGAAAATATTGCAAACAGCCAAGGGAAAGATAAATTATGTACCAATAAACCTCAGTAAGAATTATGCAGGAATACTTATTAGCTATAAGAAAAGAAGGCAAATTTATGATGTTATAAACTAAAAATAAAAGAAAACATACAAGAATATCATACATTGTCAAATATATGGGGATAGTTTTGGGGATGAGGGAGAATGAAATTTTAACAGAATTTATGACTTCCAAGCATTTGTTTTGAGGAAATTATATCTGAACTGTCATCAAAAGGCTTTTAATTTGGGAAAAATAAACTTAAGGAAGATTAATGAGTTTTTATATTTCAAAAAAGCGAAGTGATTGTCAAGTGCCTTCATTGTGAAAAGCAGAGAAGAGACTGTTGCCCCTTCAGAGTCTCATCATATTTAGGGGTCATTGAGTGGAGGGGAAAGAGATGAACTAAAAGCTTAGGTGTCCAAAAAGGTAGAAGAGGAGAAAAAGATAAGTTCATGAGAAATAAAGAACTTGTGATATACTATCATTGGAGCATGAGTAGGATATTACCATACTTACAGATCTGGAGAACATCTTTGAGGTCATCTAGTCTAACATCTTCATTTTACAAATAAGAAACTGGGACTCAAAAAGATAAAGTGGCTTGTCCAAAGTTATAAAAGAAACAAGTAGCAGAAGCCAGATCCAAATCCAGTTCTTCTGACTCCAAATTCAGAGTGGGATCTACTGTATTTGCCTCCTGAGCTTATCGCATTGTAGAGGTAGACAGTAGAGGGAGTAGATAATTGTATAAAAGGCACTTTTATTTTGATTAGACAAGGAAAGTTTTTAAAAAATTAGCAATGGAAATAATTAAACATGAGGTTAGGCTGAGGTGGTTTAGAGTAGGGTTGAATCAAGGGAAGTATTGCTTCAAGCTAATTAGACTATAGCTGTAGAGCTCTAGTCACAAAAGGAAAAAAACGAAAAGAAAAAGTACAAGATGCGCCATTTTGGTTCTGGGCTGGAATAGAAGGAAAGAAAAAAATGGGATTGCTTCCAATAATATAACTCTAGATACCGAGCACTAATTTCATTCTTTTTATCCTTTCTTTTTTTTCTCACGGGGTGGGGGTGGGGGAGTTATTTTTTAAATTAATTTTTTCAATCAATGAAAATCTATTTTATTTTTATTTTCCTCCTACCTACCTCACTCCATGAGAAAGAAAAACAATATCCCTGTTACAAATTTTTTATAGTCATGCAAAATTAATTCTTCCATTACCCATGCCTAAAAATATGTGTATATGTATATGCAGATATATATACATATGTGTGTGCATGTGTATATATACATGTATACACAGAGAATGTACCTTTGTGTATGTATGTCTCAATATATATGTGTGTATATGCATTTTGAGCCTATCACCTGTCAAGAGTTAGGTAGCATGTTTTGTCATGAGTTTTCTGGAATCATAACTGGTCATTGTGCTGATCAGTAATCTAAAGTCTTCTAAAGTTATTTGTTCTTTATAATAATGTTGTTAGGATATAAATTGTTCTAGTCTTCTCACTTTACCCTACATCCGTTTATAAGTCTTTCCAGGTTTCTCTGAAACCATCCCCTTTGTCAGTTCTTATAGCACAATATGATTATATCATGTTCATATACTGTAACTTGCTCTGCTGCCCCCCACTTGGTGGGCATATCCTCAGTTTCCAATTCTTTTTTCTCCCCTCACCCCCACCAAAAAAAAAAAACTGCTGTGAATATTTTTATATTAATAGCACTAGGTGGTACAATGGATAGAGCACTGGGCCTGAAGTCAGGAAGATTAATCTTCATGAATTATGAATGAACTAGCTGTGTGACTGTGGGCGAGTCACTTAACTCTCTTTTCCTTAGTTTCCTCATCTGTAAAATGAGCTGGAGAAGGAAATGTTAAACTACTTCAATATCTTTGCCAAGAAAATCCCAAATAGGGTCATGAAGAGTCAGGCATCACTGAAATAGTTGTACAAATGAAAATTCTGGTACATCTAAATCCTTTTCTTTTTTCTTAAAAAAATTTTTGTTTGGTGAATCTAGACCTAGTAGTGGTATTGCTGGATGGAGTATGTACAGTTTAATAACTCTGTAGACATAGATCCAAAAATCTTTCCAAAATGACTGAACCAGTTCATAGTTTCACCAAAAACACATTAATATATTTGTTTTTCCACAGGGAGACCTATATTACAATAGGATTTGATACAGCAAAAAACAAAGATAACAATTATAATTCTGAATACAAATGAAATGAACTCACTCATAAAATAGAGGCATGTGATATAATGGTTTAGAAAACAAAAGCCAACAATTTTCCATATAAAAGCCCATTTAAACATAAACATTTATGTAAAATTAACATGGTATTTTGGAAGAAAATTTATTATGCCTTCAAATGAATAAAAAATATCAAGGATGGCATTCATTATCTCAGGCAAGGCAACAATAAAAACAGATACAGTTCAGAGAGATAAGCAAGGAGAATTCAATCCATATAAGCCCTTTTGAAAGAGTAGTTGAACTGGACAGAGGAGAGAAACAAGAAAATGGATGAAATCTAAATATCATGCTTTGAAATAGAAGTTTCCTAGATTTATTTGGTGTTTAATTTTACTTTTAAGACAATACTTTGTGACTGTTTGGGGGCTTTGCTGTGCATACCAAGATCACCTAAGATGGAGTCAACTTTGTGGGAGATGGAAGAATCTGCTTCTGGGAAAAGACATCCTGTAATCTCCTACCTCATGGGTGGGAAGAGTCTCTTTCCCTCTGCGGCAGAGCTAGAACAGGCTGTACTTATAAAAATGGGCTTTTCTAGACTGCTTTTTGGTAGCATCCAGGGAGTGAAGGTCTTTGACCACCTTTGTTACATCTTTGAAATCAATATCCTTTGCAAAAGCTAATCTAACTTTTAAGTGGTTAAATAGAACTGTAATTCAGAGGACTCCCTAAAATTAGGGGAAAACAATCAGTTTCCTCATCTGCAAAATGGACTGGAAAAGGAAATGGCAATCCATTCCAGTATCTTTGCCAAGAGGGTCACAAAGAGTCAGACACAGTTGAATAACAATTATGTAGCAGACACCGTGCTAAAGACTTTTACCAATATTATTTCATTCAACCGTCACAATAACCTTGGGAGGTAGGTCCTATTCTTATCTCCATTTGACAGTTGAGTAACTTTAAGCAATCAGTAGTTAATGACTTGCCCAGGATCACACAGTTAATAAATGTCTAAGATCAGATTTGAAATTATCTTCCTGATTCCAAGCCCAGTACTCCAACCAGCTGCCTCTTCTTCAGCGGAATCATAAAGAAAGTAAGAAATCCTGTGAAGCAAAGGTGAGGAGGGAGATTATTCTAGGAATGAAGAATGATGTGGAGTGCAAGATGTGGAGGCAAGAGATGGTTAGTAATGGATGGATGGCAATGTATAATGAGTCTGGAAAGGTAGATTGGGTCCAGATTGTACAGAACTTTTAAAATCCAAGGAGTTTGTAAATTATCCTAAAAGTGATAAGGAACCACTGATGTTTATTGAGTAGAAGAATGACATGGTCAAACCAATGTTTAAGGAAAATCATTTGGCAGCTGGGTGGAGGATGGATTGGAGTAGGGAGAGACTTGAGTCCAAAAGGAAGCTAGTTTGGAGGCCACTGAAATAGTCCAAGCTAGAGATGATGAGAACTTTGACAACAAAGGCAGCTGTGTAAATAAAGAAGAGATGGATACAAGAGGTGATGAAAAGATAGAAATGGCAAGATTTGTCAACTGACCTGACAAGTAAGAAAACTTAGAACAGAGAAAAGAACCCTGGATTTGAAATCAATATAGCTTGATTTAACCTTGGCTCTTGTTTCTTACTAGCTGTATGATTCTGGCCAAGTTATTTTACTTCTTTGGATCCCAATTTCCTCTCATCTTTAAAATGAGAAACTTAAACCAGATGACCTCTAAGCAAAGATATTATCCCCAGCAATTTTTGCACCTGGAACAAGTAGTATAAGTGACAGGTATGAGTTTATGCATGTGGTGATAGTATGATAGGGGTTTGGTAGGCTTACTAAAACAGGATACCATTGAGAAAAACAAGCGGTTTCTAAGCTATTGAGTGTAATGTTAATGGAACAGGAAGATCTTCTCCACCCATTAATAGGCCTCTGTGACCTCCTTGGGGCCCAGCTCACAGCTATGATACAGCCTGAGTAACTTGGGGTCCAGTGTGGGAGGAGCTGGCCCAAGGGAAAGAGTGAGAGCAAGGAAGAACAGAAGGAGGAGTTTGCCCAGGGGCACCTGTTTGTGGGGTGGCCTGACAGAAAGAATGCTTGAGGTGTCGGTGCTTCCTGGACTAGTGATGAGTACCTTACTGAATCTTACCTCCTGGCTTCCTAATAGTGATGCTCCAAATAAATAATTTGGTTTGGCCTTTGAGGAAGAGAGTTCATTATATTTTGCACATCTACACCGGAAATACATATGCATATTCATAGCGGTTGCTATGGATATCGCATTGGCATTACACTGAGGGAGGAAGAAAACTGTCCTGTTACTAACATGGCTGTT
Organism: Petaurus breviceps papuanus; assembly: GCF_028583685.1. NCBI lineage: Eukaryota > Metazoa > Chordata > Mammalia > Diprotodontia > Petauridae > Petaurus > Petaurus breviceps. The sequence goes on from NW_027187325.1 coordinate 11,486,271, forward strand.
ATTATAACCATCAAGGGAGCAAGGTAAGAAGAGGAGGAAGCATGTTCAAAGATGGTGCTATAGAGCCTGTCTAAATGGATCACCCAATTGATCATCTCAATGGATCACCCAATTGATCATCTCAATGGATCAAGTCCCTTTCACCTTATCCCAATTACTGCTCTCTTTCAAGGCCCTTCCCAGCTCTAACTTTACAATCCAATTATAACATGCAAAACCCAGTTCAATTTCCTTAATTACTTCCCTTTCTGGAGCCTCTTAATGTATCAGAGAAGCAAGAATAAGGTGACAGTGAAAAGCTGATGTTGAAGACTGCTCCTTCAGTCTCGTTTCTCTGCTTCCATCAAAGAAGACACAGCACTTCCATGGGAATGAGAGCAATTAAAGTTGACTTCTGAAATGTGCTTTTCTTCCTACCCAGGAAAATGGTCTCCCAATAAAGACAGCATGTGCCTCAAAGGCACAATTAGTTAGTTTTTATAGATAGAACTTAAGAAAAATGTCCCGGGAACATCCATTGGTCGTCTGTGTTTAGGCCTCCCATGTTTTCTTTTAAAAGTAAGGAAATAAAACCATGAATAAATTTCAAAACAGATCCAGTCTGGGAATGGAATGATCTTACATTTGATATACATATTAAAACTATCAAAATTAAGCATGTCGTAAAGTTAATGAGAATCTTTCCCTTCCCCACCCCAAGAAATTTCCTTGGGCTTAAAAAAATGGACTTTGGTAAACCATTCCCTAAACCTGGGCAGCTTCCTAACTGAAGTCTTAGAGTCAGCTTGATGCTATGGAAATGACTCAGGACTGGGAGATAAGACAAAGACCCTGGGTCTGAATCTCACCTCTGACTCTTCCTACTCTCTTATCATATCTGAATTTCTGTTTCTTATTCTGTAAAAATAGTGATAATGATACCTTATCGTACCTACCTGTAATGTTAATGGGATAACAAGATCTCCCCCCCCCATTAATAGGCTTCATGTGGAGCCCATTGGGGGAAAGACTTGTCTAAGGAGAAGCGTGCTTAGGGGGAGGCTTACTTGTAGGAAGGCTTCCACGCTTTTTGGTACTAAGTTGATTATGCCCTGAGTCACAAGGGTTGTGATGCCTTCTGGCTCTGAGAAGTGTATATACCCTCTGAGTTGGTATTTTGTTTGGGGCTCATTCATGAGAAGGAACTTTTGATCTCCAGGTCCAGACTCTGAGAAGTAGTATGTTCAAAGCCATCCTCCCACACACACTACTCAAATGTCATATGAGCTCCCTTGATCCAGTGATGTATGTAAAGTAAATAGCAATATTGCTTTACTCAGACAGTTGGAGCCCTGTCTGTTGGTCTTTGTGCTAATTTCTCTGCTTGTTTTTTTCTCTGTATTTATTCTGCTTGTATTTTCTCCATGTTCAGAGTGCTGACCTTTCCCCTGAACTAGTGAATATAATTAAAGTAAGATTACTGACACTTTTAATTAAGTTGCCTTTCCTTTAAGAAAAGCAGACCAAAGAACCTGTGCTAGTGTGCAGTCCTGGGTGTGCTAGGATGCTTGCTACCACAATATCTCAAAGAGGTTTTTTGAGTCCTAAGCAAGATAATGTCAGTAGTGCCTTTTGCAAAGTCAATAGAGCTGTTTGCCAACCTGAAAGCAGTGGTTCTTAATTTTTTTGGACTTAGGACTCCATTTACATTCTTAAAAATTATGGAGGATCTCAAAGAACTTTTGTTTATGTAGGTTAACTCAATATTTACCCTATTAGAAATTTAAACTGATGAAATATTAAATGAATTTAAAAATAAGCCCATATATATTGACACAAGTAACATATTTTATGAAAAATATTTATTTCAAAACAAAAAAATCAGTGATGAAGGTGGCATTTTTTTACATATTTTTTCAAATTTCTGTAATGTCCTGATTAATAGTAGACAGCTGTATTCCATATTGGTTTCTACATACAATCTGTTAAAAATATGTTGTTTTGGTTAGAGTACATGAAGAAAATCTGGCCTCACACAGATATGTAGTTGGAAAAAGGAGTATTTAATAGGTAGGTAACCTCTTAGTATTATTATGAAAAAAGTTTTGACCCTAAAGCCCTCTTGAAAGTGTCTCAGGGATTCAGGCGGCTACCTTGAAGCAGTTCATGTGTGTGTGTGTGTGTGCATGTGTGCATGCATGGGGTAGGGGAGCATAAACTGAATCTGTGATTTCATTGGCGTTAGGGAAATTCTAGTGAGGAATTTCCCCTACAAATTTAGATTGGCACCTTAAACATTTGCCTGAGCCACTAAGAGGTAAGGTCTTTGGTGCAGTGTATCTCTCTCTCTCTCTCTCTCTCTCTCTCTCTCTCTCTCTCTGTCACACACACACACACACACACACACACACGTAAACACAGTATGTGTCAGATATAGAAACTGATCTCAACCCTTCCTGACTCAGTTTATCTTTCTACCCTTATACATGGCTGCTTCTCTACTATGTAAATAGAAGCTATTATTTTTTCCCTATTAACAGACAAGTTAAGTAGCAAAATGTCTACGAATAACAAAGGCTATAATTCCTTTGATTCTCTTGGACAGAGGTAACAAATTCTGGCCTACAAGCAGCCTTGAAAACTTCCAAATGAGGCAAGAAGCAAATTAAGATGTAATCAAGAAAGTTTAACAAAATAAATAAAAATACAAGACAACAAAGATAATGTTCACTTGTGATGTTCTAAGTAAATACGCAGACATAGAGAGATCTATGTCCATTTGACTCTGACACAGCTGTGAGAACCATATCATTCCTGGAGTGCCTGAGAAGAAATGAGATCAGAGGCACTTCTCTGATATGGGCCAGAGCTTTAAGAGGTCTCAAGTCCTGGAGAACATACATTCCTAAGTTCACAGGAGTGCAAAGTTCAAAGGATGAAAAACTCAAAATATTCACTTTAGTAAAACTCCAGGACAGAGGCAGACCCTTCAGTGAATTAATAATCCCTAGATGACATCAGATGAGGCCTTTCAAAGACATTCTGCACTCCCATCCCCACCCCACCATGGATATAGACTTTATTCACTAAAAAAACAGAGTAAAGCCTCACATCATCATTCCTATTAAACCTTGGACTGCCTTCCTTGACAAGTACCCAAGACCCTTTCAGAGCATCAGAAGATCAATTTTTCACCAAGTATTTTTTCTTAACAAATCTTCATTATAAAAGGTGAACATCTTGATGCCTTAAATTCTGGCATAGCTCATGTTAAAGAAGTGTTCCTTGCATTTCTAATAAAGAAGAGAGAAAAGACACAAAACAACTCAGGAATGAATTTGTGCCTTCACTGGTTTGGTTTGGTTTTGGGGTTTTTTTGCTCAATCAAAAGAATTTCAAAAGAACAATCCAAAATTAACATAAATGGCTCTTTAAAAGTTTTTCTTTGCAGGAAAATCTAATATTGTCGTAGTGACTCATCCAAAGAAAAGTACAGAAACCATAGTTTGCAAAGCACTTTGCCTAAGCCTTAGGGTGGAGTGGGGAACAAGAGGCCTTCTAGGTTCTTGGGTGCAGGCTTTTGTTTTACAGAACAAATCCTTTTATTAAGGGGATTTGTTCTGTGAGCTTTGGATTCAGCCAAAGGGCTACACTTGAGGACCTAGAGGATCACATGTAGCCTTGAGGCTGCAGATTCCCCATCCCTGGAAGGTAACTAATTATTGTTGTAGTATGTCCTTTGTATTTGAAAAGTAACAATGATCTTGCAGAGTGACTTGACTTTCAAGTGAACTGGATTTAAGTGAGGCAAAATTGCATAGTAATCAGTCTCACTCTCTCTTCCAGAGTCATCAATGTTCAGTGACAAGACTATAGTCAGGATGACTGGTGGTGGCCCTCAATGCAATGGCTGACCTTGGCACCTTAGATCATCTAACCAAACTCTAAGTGTTCCATAGCACTGAGAGATTAAGTGAATTGCCTTGGGTCACACAGTATCCAGGTCTTCTCAGTTCTGAGATTGAGAATCTGAAATCCGGGACCTGCCGATTGAATTCAACTCAAGTTTTCTCTCAGCCAAAGAAAAGCAAAGTTTCTTAGAAGTTTACCATAGAGGGGCAGTCAAGATGGCAGAGTAGAAACAGGACTTCCACAGAGCTCTGGCTTCCACCTTCCCCAATTCATGTAAAAGGGGACCTCTGAACAAACTTTGGAGCTACAGAACCCACAAAATGACACAGAGAAGCTAACCTCCCACTGAGGACAGCCCAGCAGGCCAGCAGGAGTCAGCCAGCCCAGCGCTCTGGGAGTTGACTCCAGCCCCACAAGCTGGAGTTTTTAGCCCCAGGGTGGGCCTGACCAACCACCAGATGGAGGGACTTCAGATCACCAGCAGCTGTGGTGGTTTCCAGAATTATAAACACATAGATGCTAAGGACAAAGTGAGAGGTCAGTGCAGTGTGGATTTGGGATCTAGTAGTTGGGAGTGCCTGGGCTTTTGCCCTGGGGCAAGAAGCAGCTAAGACACCATGGCCCTGCAGCCACAGCCACACATGGCTGCTTCAGCTCCTGGTCTGCAGAGCATAGGGGGACCAAGCGCCAGTCTGAGGGATAATCGCTTTTGCTTTAACCTGCCTGGATCTGGATTGCAGTCTAGGGTGGAGGTCCTGGGGTTTTGTGTGACCAGCTTGCCAGAGTGTGTGGGGCCTCAGAGAGGGCACCCAACTAATAATTCAGCAGCTAAAAAAACCCTAGCATTTGGAACAAAGCTCCCCTGTCTGGTGTCAGAGTCCTATTGTGGCAAAAATCCCAAGGGTCAAGTGATTGAGTGGCAACATGAGCAGGCAAAGGAAACAAAACAAACAAAAGAATCCAACATTAGACTCCTGTTTTGCCGATAAAAAGGATCAAAGCATGGAACAGGAGGAAGACAGGGAAGTCAGAACTCCTGCACTAAAAGCTTCAAAGGAAAATACAAGCTGGTTACAGGCCATAGAGGACCTTAAGAAGCAGATAAGAGAAGTGGAGGAAAAATTGGAAAGAGAAATGAGAACAATGCAAGAAAATTATGAAAGGAGAGTCAACAGCCTGACTGAGGAAAATAAAACTTTAAAAAATAGACCCAAAAGAGGCTCAAAAAGGCATTGAGGAGAAGAATGCCTTAAAAAGCCCAATTTGCCAGGTGGAAGAAGAATCTCAAAAGCTCACTGAGGAGAATCATTGCTTCAGAATTAGATTGGAGAAAATGGAAGCTAGTGACTTTATGAGAAATCAAGATGCTGTTAAACAGATCCAAACAAATGAAAGAGTAGAAGGCAATGTGAAATATCTCATGGGAAAAACCACTGACCTGGAAAATAGATCCAGGAAAGATAATTTTAAAATTATTGGATGACCTGAAAGCCATGATCAAAGAAAGAACCTAGAAATCATCCTCCAAGAAATTCTCAAGGAAAACTGCCCTGATGTTTTAGAACCAGAGGGCAAAATAAAGGTTGAAAGAATCCACTGATCACCTCCTGAAAAAGATCCCAAAAAGAAAACTCCTAGGAATATTATAGCCAGGTTCCAAAATTTCCAGATCAAGGAGAGAATATTACAAGCAGCCAGGAAGAAATAATTTGAATATTGTGGAACAATAATGATAACACAGGATCTGGCAGCTTCTACACTAAGGGATCGAAGGGCTTGGAATATGATATTCTGGAGGGCAAAGGAGCTGGGATTAAAACCAAGAATCACCTACCCAGCAAAACTGAGTATCATGTCTCAGGGGAAAATATGGTAATTCAGTGGAATAGAGGATTTTCAAGCATTCTTGATGAAAAAAAACAGAGTTGAATAAAAAATTTAACATTCAGGTACAAGAAGCAAGAGAAGCATGAGAAGGTAAACAAGGAAAAGAAATCATAAGGAACTTATCAAAGTTGAACTATTTACATTCCTACATGGAAAAACTATTGTAAGTGATGAAACTTTTTTCAGTATGAAAATAGTTGAAGGGAATAGAAATATACATACATACATATATGTCTATATAGGAGGGTATATGGGCATATGAATACATATGTGAATGTGTGTATATGTGTTTACAGGTATACATAGATAGATGGCACAGGACCAATTTAATAGGAAGGGATGATACTTAAAAGGTGAAATTAAGAGGTGAGAGAGAAATATAATGAGAAGAGATGGGGAGAGACAGAATGGGATAAACTATCTCATATAGAAGAGGCAAGGGAAATGGTTACAATAGAGGGGAAGAACAGGAAGGTAAAAAGGCAAAACCTTATTCTCATTGAATACATACACACTAAATAGGGTATCTGACCCTATAGGAGAGTAGGGGGAAAGGGGATAAGAAGGGGGATGATGGAAGGGAGGGCAGGCTGGAGGGGAGGGAAGTTGGAAGCACCCACTTTTGAAAAGGCACAGGATCAAAGTAGAGAATAGAATGAGTGGGAGGTGGGATAGGAGGGAGGGAAATATAGTCAGTCTTTTACAATATATTTACTCTGGTAATGTTTTGCATAGCTACACATGTACAAAGTATACTGAATTGCTTATCTTCCCAGTAAGGGTGGGTGACAAGGGAGGAAAGGAATCAATCTGGAATTCAAAGTTTTAAAATCAAATGTTTAAAATTATATGTACATACATACTATTATTAATACTATTTTACATGTAATTGGGAAATAAGATATGCAGGCACTGGGGCACAGAGATCCCCCAAGCCCTACTGGAAAAGTCAAAGGGGTTATGGGAGAAGATATGGGGAGAGTAGATTGGAGGAGGGGATATCCTGTGGGACTGCTATTTTGGAGTGGTGGGTAGGGGAAAAAAGGGGAAAATTTTGTAACTCAAAATCTGGCGGAAATGAATGATGTAAACCAGAAGTTAATAAAGCATTTGGAAAAAAAAAAAGTTCATCATATTGGATAGACTCTTAAGGGCCCTCGGTATCTATGATGCTTGCATTGGGCAAGTAGGCCAGAATCATCTGACAAAGAGTAAATCTGTGCTAGAATTCATTCTCAGGCCTTCCCCCTCTCATGGAGGCCAGATGGGTCTGATATATAGAAAGGTTGAGGTAGGAATCTAGGGGTGGTCTAGAGGAGGAGTTTTGGGAGAGTCTTCAGGAGGAGTCAGATGAGGTCAGACTCCAGTAAATGAGTGATTAAGGGTGGGAAGCTACTGGACAAAGGAGGGCTAAAGATTTAGACAGAGCCAAGATGAAAGGCTTATGGCCTCAGGAAAATGTCTCAGTGGGAAGATTCAAGGAGACTTCAAGGGGGTTCCCATAGTCTGTACCTCATCATTACTAGAGGCATTCAAGAAAAATCTAGAAACCACTTTTCGTTATTTTTTAAGAGATTCTTGACCAGGTAAAGTTTGGATTAACTGGTCTCTGAGGTTGAGATTCTGTGCAGCTAAGGTCCAGAGTGACTTACCCAAAGGCATACAACAAATAAATGACTGAGGAGGCCTTCCCACCCAGGACTCAAGACTCAATCCAGCCACATTCCACCATACCCAGCTGCTCTCTGTCATAAACAGATGAGAATTCCACCTATTTCCAAATAACTCCATTGAAGGGGATTTCACAACATTCCTCAATAATCCAATAATAGAGAAACGGTGCCAACATGAGATATACTTTATCCCACAAACTATACCCTCATGGTGAGGGAAGCTCATTACATTCTGTCCTGTCCTCAGTAAAGAATATATCCCTTTTAAAAAAATCAAATAGCCAAATACATCCATTACTTAGACACTTTTTTTTCAGATTCAGTAATTTTTTTTTATTTAGTAAACAGTATTCTCAACAGCCTAAAAGCACCTTCATTTTTTTTCTCTAGGAAGTGTATGTGTTTACCAGAGAACAACCCAACTGAAAATGGTTCTTCTTTGAACACATTCTGATTGAGATGTAAATGAATACATTATATCTGATTTGAATATATATTCTTTATATGTGTGTGCCTGTGTATATATACATATATGTACCTATAAATGAATATATGTATGTATAGTGCGTATATATAGGGTGTGTATATGTGTGTGTGTGTGTATACGCATTAAAAAGTCATTCAGAGCTGACTGAACACTTGGCACATTTTCTCATCAATGCGAGCCTCCCTTGAATAACAGAGCAAAGTGGATCACTGATTGTTACCTACACCACTGAGCTTGTCACTTTCCTCAGAACTAAATAGCTCCTCAGCTTTCTTCTTGCTCAGAGCTTGCAAATCCTGAAATGGAAAATACCCAGCCATATGTTTCTCCTTTGAAATTGCTCTGTATTATAATATACAATCACATGTGATAAAAGCAAATGTAGGAAACATATGGTGTGAGGGTCCAGAGGTATTTGGATGATTGAACTAAGCATGGCTGTTAGCTGGTTCCATACAAGGACACTGGAAAAGCCTCCTGAAAAGACATTTTCAGGGTAATATTCACATGATTGTATTTGTAATCCATTCTTTTGATGTTGAAGCAGAAAGTGACAGTCTAGCAGACCTACCCATAAATCAACAGCTTGCTCTGGGGCTGTCTGGCACCCTCTTCTAGGCTGTTGATCCTTTGCACTAAGAATGCCCTGTCAATTTGCACATGTTGGGACAAGCCTATAAATCTGGTTATCTTTGAGGGAGGGTGATGGAAAGGACAATCAGGAAGAATGGGTAAGAGGGGAGAGTTGGGAGTAAATATAACATGGTGAATTAGGAAAACTCTAACATTCTGAGGAAGGTTCAAAAATCTTTGCTAAAACCACTGGTTTAACTCCACCGACATGGGCACCATCTTTCTCTTTGCCCTAGCCCTGCCCCATGCATGGAAGTATTCCCTCCTCACCTCTGCCTCATAGAATCCCACTCTTCGTTCAAAGTATAAACTTCAATATCACCCACCATACAAAGCCTTTTCTGATCTGCCCAACCAACAATATTCCCCTTCAACTAGCTTGTATTTAACTACTTGGTATGTATTTGTATTCATTCTCTTCCTGTTGGGTTCTGATTATTTTCTCCCCATTTAAAATGCAACATTCTTGCAAGTAGAGCTTGTTTCATTCATTTTCTTTGTATCTTTGGTGTTTGGCACAGGGACTGGCATACAGTAAATGCTTAATAAATGCTTACTGGTTGATTTTTAATTTGTTTGTTTCAGTCGTGTTCAACTCTTCTTGATCCCATTTGGGGGTTTCTTGGTAAAGACACTGGAGTGATTTGCCATTTCTTTCTCCAGTTCATTTTACAGATGAGGAAACTGAGGCAAACAGAGTTAAATGACTTGTCCAGAGTCTCAAAGTGTCAGAGGCCAGATTTGAACTCAGGTCTTCCTGACTCCAGGCCCAACACTACCCACTGCCGTCTAGCTGTCTAATCATTGACTGATTGATTGACCTATGTTTAAAAACTTAGTTCTAGGGCATGACTTGAGATTCTTGTAAGATCATAGAATTTGGGAGCAGAGAGACCTTAAAAGTCACTTAGTAGTCCCATGTAAACAATGATAGATAACTCCCTAAATCCAACAAATAAGTGAACTGAGGCCCAGAAGGATAAAGTGACTGGCCTGAGGGCATGCAAGTAGTAATACTTTCTGACATTTATATAATACCATATGCATTGAAAGAATAGCTGAGTCCATAGAATTTTAAGGTTTGCAAATTCCTCTATACATATTATCTCATTTGAACGTCAGAACAATTATTACAGGTATTATTATCATATAGCAAAACCAAGATTTGAATCCAGGTCCTCTCAGTACCATCCAGTGCTCTTTCTGTTTTATTACATGAAAACCAAAATCAGGCTTCCTGATTTCCAATCTAGCAGCTTTGAATGGAATCATCATCATCATCATTATTATCATCAATGAGGTTTACAAAGCTATCTGATTTGAGATTTACAACAATCCTGTGATGGAGGTAATATAATTATTATCAACCCCATTTTACAGATAAGAAAACTGAGGCTCAGAGTAGTCCAATTATATGGTCAATTAGCTAGTAAAGGATTAGAGGGAGGATTTGAACCCAGCTTTTCTTAATTCTGAGTCCAGTACTCTTTTCACACTATGATACCTTCCTATTGTAGAAATAGAATGGATAATTTCTTTTTGGAGGGAGGAAGGATCAGAACTATGATTTCGTATGAGGAACTTCTCACGAGGAAATTCCTTCTATCAATGCAAACTACATAACTCATAGTGTTAGATTAGACTGAGAGCTGAATAAAAGACCCCATATTTCAGTAAGACCTTCCTAGCTGCTCACTTCTGTTCTGCCCTTTTCCCCTAAAGAGATTCAAGTCAGTAGCTATCCCTTACCCTGATCCACCACCCCTAAGCAGTCTCCTCCCCAACCCGCAATGGATCCTTGTAACCCAACTCCAGGATACAAGCGACAGAGTTAATGGCTGCCTCCTCTTCCTCATATAAACACAGCATCAGCCCCCAAATGCTGGATCTAGGAACTCTTCTTGCCTAGTGCACAGCTGCAGGCCCACTTTGGTCCCTTCCAGAAGCCTCTGCTCAACACCCTCTTGGATAGATCTTGTCCACAATACCCACAGACCTCTCTCTCTCTCTCTCTGTAACCTAGGCTAGAAAAATATCTCACTGTGATTTTTCCTTGGTTACCTGATCAGGACTTGCTCTGGAGCTCTTCGTAGTAGGTCTTTTTTGGAGTAGTTGTGGAAGGGGAGAGCCAGGCTTCACTATTCCCTTCTCCTCTGCATTTTGCTTGTTGTCTCCAATATGTAGCCTTAGAGAGTTGGAGTAGGGGGTGATTCAGTGACTTATCCAGGGTATCATGGTCACAATATGCCAAAAGGGGCATTTAAATCTAATCTATAAGCACTCTGATGCCAGCTCTCTAGTCACTATTCCACATTTTGCCCTAAAAATGTATAAAATGACAAAGAAATGAATATCAAATTCAAGACTGACTGTTTTATATGACAGAAAGCATGATTTCTGTCAGACAATGAATTAGATGCCCCATTGAGCTGGCATTCTTGTTGTTGTTCAATCATTTCAGTCTGTCCAACTCTTCATGATCTTATTTGTGGTTTTCTTGGTAAAAATAGTGGAGTTAGGGGCAGCTAGGTGGCACAGTGAATAGAGCACCGGCCCCGGAGTCAGGAGGACCTGAGTTCACATGCAGCCTCAGACACTTAACACAAAAACTAGCCATGTGACCTTGAGAAAGTCCCTTAACCCCAATTGCCCTACCTTCCCCCCTCCACAAAGCAAAAAAAAAATTTTTTTAAATACTGGAGTTGTTTGCCATTTCCTTCTCCAGCTTATTTTCATAGATGAGGAAACTGAGGCAAACAAGGTTAAGTGACTTGCCCAGAGTCACACAGATAACAAGTGTCTGAGGCCAGTTTTAAAACTCAGGTCTTCCTGACTCTAGGCCCAGAACTCAATCCACCTCACCACTTAGCTGCTTCTGCTAGGAATTAGCCATTTAATTATTAGCTATTAGAAGTATGGCTAATTTTGTTCATCCAGTGAGGTTTCTCCTTTCTGACTCATCTGAGAAATCTGGCCATTCTTTGTAAAGAGATCATTGATATTAACACTTTGTTACCACATTAAAACCTCTGTGATCACCCTTTGACCCAGCAATACCACTTCTAGGGCTGTTCCCAAAGAGATCATAGAAGTGGGAGGAAGACCCATATGTACACAAATATTTATAACAGCTCTTTTTGTGGTGGCAAAGAATTGGAAATCAAGGGGATGCCCATCAATTGGGGAATGGCTGAACAAGTTGTGGTATATGAATGTAATGGAATACCATTGTGCTATAAGAAATGAGGGGCAGACAGACTTCATAATAACCTGGAGAGACTTATATAAACTGATGCTGAGTGAGAAGAGTAGAACCAGGAGAAATTGGTTCACAATTACAGACACAATGTACATGTGATGACCACCTTTGATAGACTGGGCTCCTCTCAGCAATATAAGGTTATAAGACAACTCCAAAAGACTCATGGTAGAGAGGGCTATCCACATCCAGAGAAAGAGCTACAGAGTCTGAATGTAGATTGAAGCAAACTACCTGCTCTCTTTCTTTTTCTTGCTTTGTTTTGATTCCTCTTTCCCATTGTTCATTCCATTGGCTACAATCCTTTACAACCTGACTAATGTTTAATGTAAGGTATTTGTAGATCCTATATTTGATTGCACATGGGGCGCGGGGTGAGCGGGGGAGAGGGAGGAGGAGAAAATTTGAAACTCAAGGGATTGTGGAACTGAATGTTGAAAAAAAATTAAATAAATTGATTCTTTTTTAAAGAAAAGCCTCTGTGATCACATTCTTTGACAACATGGACTGCGGATAGTGGGAAATCAAATTCCTCTCATAGAACAGAAAAGCACATGATCCAGTCAAAAAGTAAAAGTGAAGGGTAACAGATGGATAGTACGTGTATGAGGCAAGAAACAGCTACCTACCCCACTATGTGCCAGTGGAGACTAGAGGCTTCTTTCCCTTCACAACTTTTCTGACAGCCATACCGCTGCTTTCATTTAATTAGTTAGACTAAATGCTAATTTACCTAACCTTAATCATAAAATGGGTATTGTCTCAGACAAACTAAGAACTGCAAAAGACCTTATTTAAAAAGCCAATGTCTCCCTCTGCAACTGGGGCCATCTCCAGTTATCATGATGTATATCTTGCCAATGAACACAGATGGCTGTGGAGGAGAAAGTGAGGCTGGTAACTTTGCACGGTCCTGCCTCACTTAAATCCAATTCACTTGCAAGTCATGGCATCACTTTCCTGAAGTCATGGTCCTTTTCAAGAACAAAGGCCAAACAACAGTCATTAATATCAATCCTCCTGTTGAGACCCATAGATAGATGGACATAAAAACTACAGAAATGGCGACTATGACCAGCTGACCTTACTGGCTACCATTACCATAGAAGCCCCCAAATGCACTTTGTTCCTTCTCCTTTCTCTCCTTTCCCTCCAATATCACTTTAAAAACCAACTCTTAGTCTTGTTCTTAGAGTTCCTTAACAGCCTCAGGTCATTCTGAGCTATAACATTCCACACATTATTCTCTCAGAAATATGCCACATTTTTACATTCATACCCTGTTCCTTGCCATTGTTTCGAACTTTTGTACCCATCTTTTAAAAAAATCTAAGTTGGTTTTCACTAGTTGGTTCCCTGTACGTCCACAAGGGTCTCATTAAGTAACCTTCCCTTTTCTTTCTCACTGGAATTGTTCTCTTTGTGTCTTGAGAACTCCTTTCTTAAGCTTCCCATTCTTTCTGAGATGGATGAATAAAAATGATGAGAGTTTTGAACTGTAGAATAAGGGAAATCAGGAAGTTCACCAGGGATGCTCTTCATTTTCTCAGTGAAATAAAAGTAAGGCAAACTGCTGAAAGAGAGAGAGTGTTGCAGAGGTATCATTGGGAACCTGAGGAGAAAGACAAGAGATTCTTTGTTCCAAATATGCAAATTCTGCCCTTCTCACTCAACATCAGTTTATATTCTCTTCCATTCCATTTTTGTCCTTTCTACTCTCATATTCCTCTACCTTCCAACCTTTCGACAGGGGTCAGGATTCCCCTTTACTTCATGTAATCCCTTTTATTCTCTGTTTTCGGGACCTTCTTCTCCCCTTCTCAAAAAAAAAGGAATACTACCATCTCCTTGGTAACCTGAATGTGGATAACAAGTCATTTGGTACTAGCATACATACAACACCAACATCATTATAATTTATGAAAGCCATTGTAAATCCTTCTCTACTCTCTATTTTGCTGGAAATTAAATCCTTAGTCTCTTGTCATTTTTCAGATTAGCTCCATTGGAGAAATGCTTGTCAAACTGCTTGTAGGGGTCTTGAACTTGTCCCTCTCCTCACCTCTAAGTATCTTCTCATCCTGTTAATACTTCATCTTGTTAGAACTTTGACATACACAACTTTCTTTTCTTCATCTTACTAACCTCTGATTTTGTCTTACCAAGTTGTATTATTTATCTCATTTCACCAATTTTTCTCAATTATTCAATTATCGTCAAGTCCTTTTTCTATTTGAGGGTATCATGTTTGGGGTGTATGGAATGTTCAGGCAGATTGAGCACTTCTGGTGTGAAGACTTGCTGAGCCCTTTTCAGGATTGTTCATGCACCTTTGGTGTCCACCTGTCACCCAACTCTCACCTGTGACTCCAAGAAGCTGGAACATGCATAGCAGCCGCACCTCAGTGAAACTGTCTTGGCAGATGTGCTAAACCTGACTGAGGGTAACTTACAGGTGTCAAACCCATTGGCGAGTTGGGGAAATGTCTACCCCAAGCATGTGGAGACTTTCCCTGTGGAACAGGTGGATAGAACAACTTGCTCCAGTGGCCATGGAGGTGGTTAAAACAAACTATGGGGCATGCAGAGCTTGGTCAGACATGGAAGATGCTAAGGTTATCCAGTGCATCCTGGAAAACATACGACAAACAATGGCCATCCTTGATTCTCCCCTCCCCCTCATCCACTATATTCCATTAGTTGTCAGGTCTGCTTCCATTATTCTACTCACATCAGCCTCGTGCTGTCTATTCACTTGGCCACCACCTTAATTCAGGATCTTATCCCCTCTCATCTGGACTATGTAATAATGACCTACTTGGTCTTCCAGCTTCCAATTTCTCCTCTCTTCAAAATTCCATTTTCACCTGCTCCAAAACCTTCAGTCATTCCATAAGTGCCACTAGGAAACAATATAAATTCTTTTTGGGGGAGGGGTATCATCATCCATATCACACTCCCTAACTGTGGGTGCTCTTCATTTCTGTGTCCCAGGCCCCTTACTCTTATCTCTCTACCCTTCTCTCTCATCAACTTCCATGGGTTTAGTTATCATTTCTATGCCCATGACTCCCAGGTCTGAATATGCAGTCCCAGCTTCTCTCCTCATCTTCACTCCTCTATCACTAATTGTCTATTGGAGATTTCTAACTCAATATTGGTTTGGTTCCATCTCCCTTTGAAATAATTGATATTTGAGAAGGACAAGGTGCTGTGGGTCTCGTGTCCCCTCTCACCCAGTAATGCCTTGGAAGATGAGTGCATAGCCCTACTGTGTTTTCTTGTTATGGGTGAAAGAGATTGGAGAGGGCTGTAATCTTGTATTCTTTAAAAGGTCAGAGGAGCAAGCCAATAAGAGGTGGGATGGGGGAAGGGAAGGGGATAATACATCCCCAAATGTGGCAATAAACCCAAATGTCACCTTGTAGTTATAAAATAATATAAATTAAATATGCATATTGTTAAAAAAAATATTCAAAGTTATAATCACAAAGCTAACTTCCTTAAAAGGTCAAAACAGTAGGTGAGTATCCTCCTTCCCCCCCCCACTTCTGCAAAAAATATTTTAAAGGTCCTAAGTGATGATGAAAACATGAAAAAGTTGAAGAACAGCCATATCAATGGGGTAAACCACTAAAATGATGCTGAATGACTGACTGCAAGTTTGGGAATCAGATATTAAGCATGGAGATAGAAAGATCTTCTGATCCTAAGTCAGATGTTCCAGAGAGAGAAAGTATTCTTGGTAATCAGGGAGCTGAAGCTAAAATATAAAAAATTCTGAAAATATAACTTCGTAGGTTGCCTGTTGTATTCCAGAAGCCTTCATTGACCCTAAAGCATGAGATAAACCCCGTACATATACATGTTACATGTGTTCCTTACAAGTGTACAATCTTACCAATGATGTGTGTGTTTGTGTGAGAGCGTGCCTAAGATTTATGAGGGAAATGTTTTATTTCTACTTTTCTGATCATGCTATTTAATGAAGTACCTTTGATTGGAACTATTGTTTGACTAACTAGAAAAAAAGAAAATTACATCGTCAGGAGCATGTGACGTGGTTGAGGAGCTAAGAACCCACAGACTACCTTGAACTTGTCATGGGAACCTATATTAGATGTCTGGGGAAAGGAGACTGGAGGAGAGGCCCCTGATGTGCCACAGGAGACTAGTCCTATGCAAGGGCAGAGTAGACATCAATTTAGGTGGTGTGATTTTTTATTATATTCTTAGTTAGGACATTACAATGGGGTGTCCTTCCAAGGCAGGGGTTCCCTTTTAGAACTCTGGAGGAAGAGGGAGGATGGGGCAGGTATGAGTCAGGAATCAGTTAGAAATGGGAGACAAGGATACTGAAAAATGAAGTAAGACTGTGGAGATGACAAAAACAGCTTTTACACACTTCACAACATAGAGCAGGTCAGTTCAGTGCTACATGGGAATGTGCTATATACATGGTAGGCACAAAAAGTTTGACTGAAAAGGAAGATCTGTATGTGGACTCAGCATACCTGGGTTCAATTTCTAGTTGTGCCACCAACTGGATGACCAATGGGTTTCAATTTCCTCATCTGTGAAATGGAGGTGGAAGGCAGCGTGTCACAGTGGACAGAGCTCCAGCCTGAAATTCAGGAAGACTACATTCAAAGCCTACTTGTGTCACATAGCTTTCTAAGGCTGTAAGTTGCGGATGAGTTTGCTGATATATATCAGTTGAGGGGGTTTCCATATCACAAGTCTAGTGGACCAATAAACAAACAATGAGAATGTTAATATCTCCTCTATTTTGTAAAGCTGTTGCAAAGCAAGTCCAGCAAAAAATATAAAATACTATGTCAATATGTTAATGAAAGATTGGAATCTATGCACCCCAGTTAATATACTCAACAATTTATTTCTTTAAAAACTCACTAAATAAAAAGACAGCTAACACTTGATCTAGGTCGGGGGTGGAGAACCTGTAGCCTCAAGGCCACATGTGACCCTCTAGGTCCTCAAGTGTGGCCCTTTGAATCCAAACTTCACAGAATCAGTCAAAGGGTTTCACTTGAGCACCTAGAGGGCTACATGTGGCCTCGAGGCCACAGGTTCCCTACCCCTGGTCTAGGTCCCCAATTCTTTCCATCCTTTCTCCTTCATGTTGAAGGCCTTTTGGTCATTTTATTGACACCAAAAGAAGATACAAAATAAGTGAAATGCAAATAAGTCACTCCTGCCACTTAGCAGCTCTGACAGGAGTTTGATATAGAAAGATGTTGATAATTTCAGTCAAAATGAGAGACTCAAGGGAAAATATTTCCTGACTTTCCCCTTCTCCATTGCCAAAGATAATCAGACTTGGCTGTACAAATTCCAGTTGAGGTTGGAACACTGAGGGCTGACATCATAGACTAGGAAATCGTGCTTTGCTCAGATCATTAAACAGTGGACTTCTCTAACAATTGTGTTTAATTTACCCTGATGAAAAGAATGTCTGCCTCCCATAGGGGTGGTTGCTGAAAATAAGACCTAAAAAAATAGGTGCACATATCTCTGTCTTTGAATGTCAAATTGTAGACAGCAACTTGACATAAAATGATGCCTGAGGCCAGATGGACAGGAAAGAACCAGCATCCACACAATGGAAGACACTGCCATTAGGAGCAGATGTTTATAGAATATAAGCCTGTTAGAATGAAGAAGAGGGCATTGGCTGTGAGCTTGATGGGTTTAATCCTCTTCCCAGGAGAAATGTATGCAGGGTATCAGTAAGAGGAAAGGAATTACCATTCTTTTTCTTCCCCTTAAACAATAAAATTCTGGAAGGCATGAATTCCATATCCATGATGGCCCTTGGGTCTTTTCTTTTCCAGCCTTTCTAAAGTGTGAAAGTTCACTGTACTGTATTAGGAATGGAGGAGAGGGAAAATCCATGAATGGAAAAATGAACAGATGGCAATCATCAGTATTTTCCCTAGCCTTCAAAATGGAAAATATTTTAACACAGCTGACAGTAATGGAAAATTATAACTGCAGATTCAATCAGTGACTGATGTAGGAAGAACACTGTATAGAAACCTGAAGAGGCCAAGATCAAGGCAGCATCAAGAAAGACATGCCCACATGAGACAGAAAATCATGAAGACACAGCATTTGCAACTATCAAGTCAGTCTTGGTAGAGATAGGTCTATTTATTTCATGTCTCTTCCTTCTTTGACAATCTCCAGTGATTCCCTATTGCCTCAAGAATAAAACAGAAATTTCTCAGCCTAACATTTAATATCCTTGACAACCTCCTAATTCTCACATACTTTTCCAAATTTATTTCATATTACTCCCCTCATGATCTCTATTGTTCCAGCCAAACTGTCCTTATGAACTATTCCTTAAACTCAAGAAATTCCATTGCCTCTTTCCATGTCTTTGCACACAATTTCTCCCATGCCTCAAATGCACTCCCTCCTCACCTCCTCATTTTAGAACACTTGGCTTCTTTGAAGGGTCACCTTGGGTTCCACCTTCTCTAAGAATTTATTTCAGTTCAAACCTACTATGTGCCAGTAACTATGCTAAGAGTCAGGGAAACAAATAAAAAAGAGAGGGCTTTAGAGTCTAAGGGGGGAAGAAAACACACAAAAGGAGAGGGGGGAGGCGAGAGGGAGGAACCAGAGACTACCTGAAGGGAGCATCACATTCCTTGGAGTACAAATGAAGCAGAGCTTGGAAAGTGGAAGGTTAATAGTGAGTCCAGATTACAGTCAAAGAGAAACCTTTGAGAGAAATTTGGTGTTCCACCCTCTAGCCTTCCAATCAGAGGGGAGAGGAAGCTGGGGAAATTGAGAACGTACTGAATGTCCAAAGCCCAGTTAACCAATATGATGATCATTCTATTCTGGGTAGGGCATCATAGAGTTCAAACCAGCAGATCTTAATTCCCCCTTCTGATGGTTAAGAACTCTCTCTCTTACAATTACTTTTTATTTATATTTATGTACATGGTATAGTCTCCCAGTAGAAAGAAAGTACCTTAAAGATAAAAACAATTTCTTTTATATTTTTGTATCCCCAGTGCTTAACATCATGTGTTGTATATATTAGGTGTCTAATAAATGTTTGTTGAATTTAACAGAATTATTCTTAATTGCTGTTTTAGGAACAGATAGAAAGTCAGAAAAGAATAGCAACCTTATATGTTTTGTATTACTAAAGAACAGTCATAACTAAAAATTGTTCGCTCTACCGTACACAGCACTCGAGACAATCGCCATAAATTCTATATTCAGTGGATATGAAGGTAGAGACCCAAGACAAAGACCTCTTGATACTTAGGTGAAGCTACTTCAGAGGAGGCCAATTCACAGGGTGGAGGAATGTTGGGGGAGCAAGAGAGAATACGGGAAGAACTTACTCTACTCCACCATCTGGAAGCTCCCTATTTTAAGTAATCATGGTTTGTAACTAGGTACTAAGCTCTTTCGTTCCTGTGCTGCTGGACTGTTAGTTCTGCCAACACCCTATAAATTAAATAAGCAACCTTTAAATTTGGTATCCTGAGACAAAGTACCATTAACTCCCACCCTATTTACTTCTCTGCTATATACAGAATGTACTATAACAAGAACCTTAGGCAGGAAGGAAGAAAACTGGAAAAGTTTCTTAAATTATTTCAAAAGGAAAAAAAAGAAGCAGAAGCCTCAAACTAATATGTTTTCACTTCGAAATTTAAGATAAGCAGGAGGAACTCAAAGTTTGTCATCCCAAATGGTAGAGGCAACACATTAGATGCTAATAATCCAAAGATCACTTTCTCCCTCCTCTCCAAAAAAGGATCAAATCTTATAGAAATAGAGTCCAATCAGTAATTATGCTTTGACTAATAGCTTTTTATATACACTAAAACCATAATTACATAATCCGTCAGCTTTCACTTCTCAAGGTACAAAAATCCCGAATTCTTTGTCCTTCTCTCACGGATCTTATTTTCCCATATTTTAGTTATCTTTGCAATTTCTCATGCATACTTTTGCAAGTGTTTAATGTTCTTCCTAACGCAGTGCATGGTAGTCTTCAATATAAATTATTTCAATGTGTGTCATTTTCACAGATTGAATAAGACTTTCAAAAATAATACTTAATATCTAATACTGGAAAAATTAATTTGGAATAATATGTTTCAAACCCAAAGTAGAGGGGATGGGTGATTTCATAAGTTCTGTAGATGAGGCATCTATTTGTCCAGAAAATATAAATTTAAGTGAGATTTTTTAAACACCATTTTCATTTTTACTTTTAGGTTTTCTTTTAACAAAAACTGTCCTTCTTATGTCAACATGGATGAAGAAAAATAGTGCACTTACCCCAAATGAATAAGAATGTGTGAATTCTCTAAAAATGTTCATCCATTCATTCAAAATCCATTTGCTAAATAAGGATGCCTACTATGTGCAAAGTACTGTGCCAGATGAAAAATGATCCAATCCTTAAGTTTAGGGTCATCCTTTGCTGCATGCTCTTGCTTTAATATTTTCTTCATGATTCTCCAGCAAGCTCTTTGTAGGCATCTACATTGGTATCTTTAGGCAAATCCATCTTTTTCTCCTCCTTAGAAATGTTTCTATTTCTGTTTAGGGAGGTAATTGATATTTGACTGATTGATTTTCATGTCTACCCTCAGGTGAGGAAGTTAGAGAAAGCAGATGAGAGGTAATGATATATTCCTTTGTTAACAAGATATTAATATTGTCTAATCCCTTTCAAGGGCAGCTAGGTGGGCAGTTGATTGAGTGACCAACCAGAAGTCAGGAAGACCTAAGTTCAAATTTGTCCTCAGACATTTATTAGCTGTATCACCCTGGGCAAGTCATTTAACCCTGTTTGTCTCATTTCCTCATCTGCAAAATGAGCTGGAGGAGGAAATGGCAACCACTGCAGTATCCTTGCCAAGAAAACCCCAAAGAAGGTCAAGGAGATTTGGACACAACTGAAACAAGTCAACAATAGCAACAAATACTCCCCAAGATGTACTGGCACATCTGATCCTCCCTTTATGTGTGTCTATGCTCTAATGCTTCAAAGTCTATGGTGTTTGAAGTAGTAGTCAAGAAATCCAAATCTCATTCTCAAACACCACTTTATCAAACATTTCTCTGGGAATTGAAATTTGTACACGTTTGCATCATATTATAAAACTGATTAATCTTGTTCATTCTTATGAGTCCTGGTATGAAGAAAAGAAAATCAAGTCTTCATCAATATCAGTAGGGGATATTTATTGAAGAACCACAAAATGAATATTAATCACTTAGATATAATTATATATCAAATGCCCTTTGCCCATAGGGAGCTTTTATTCAAGCTATGAAGAGTGAAAGAGAAAAAGTCAAAGATGATTTTGAGTCTTCAAGTCTGATGAAATGGTGGTACCATTAAGGAAAAAAAAAATAACATGGAGGAGAAACTAGTTCAGGTAGAGGGAAGAGAAAGATGATGAGTTCAGTTTGAGAAATATTGAGGCAGAGGTAGAGGGTTGAGGTAGGTATGTGAAATTAGAGCTTGAGAAAAAATATCACAGTTGAAGATACACTTCCTGGAAATATTCTAATACAAATTAAAACCATGGGAGTCGATGAGAATCACAAAGGAAAGAGATGAGAGAAAACAAAAAAGGTCCAAAGTCAGAACTTTGAACTTTGGGGAGTATCTAGATTTGGGGGAGGGAGAAGGAAACAAAAAAAGAGTGATCAAAAATATAGCAGAGGAACAACGATACTCCATAATCACTACATCCAAAAGAAGAAAGATTTTTCAAGCAGTAGGGTAGTCAAAGACAACAAATCGTAGAGAAAGGTCAGCAAGGATGACCAAAAAAAGGTCATTCATTTTAGCAATTAGAAAAGGAATAGCAATACTCATGAGCAAGGGCTCTTAATTTGGGATCTTAGGGGTCTGTTGTAGATTTCATGGAGCCCAGGGACTTGAATGGGGGGAAAAATTAAATCTTTATTTTCAACATACTTGGTTTCCTTTGTAATCCTGTGTATTTTATTTTATGTATTTTAAAACATTATTCTGAGGAGGGGTCCATAGGCTTCACTAGAATGCCAAAGGGTCCCCGACACAAAAAAAGTCTAAAACCCCTGGTAAGTCAGATGAAAGAAGGTGAGGGAACCAGTGGATGATCAGGGAAGTGATCATGGGTTCCTAAAGGGTATTTATTCTAAGAGCACAGCCTCTAAAGTTCCCCCTAAGCTGGAAAGCCTTCAAATAGGGGCCTATCAATGGATGTTATGTCCATTGTTCAAAGACTAACCTAGCTAAAGTCAGAAAAGTTCATTTTCATGTTGGTCACAAGGCAATGAATTTTTTTTGCCACAGTCTTAAAAACTCATCGACTAAATTATAGAGGGTTGTGACCTGCCTTAATGGAGGAACTACCCAAACCAAAGAAATAATAGATTCTTGAAATAAGGAACAAGTTTGGGGTGGTATGGAAGTGGAGGCAGCAATTATAGGCTACTCTTTTTTACAATTTAGGGTCACATAATTATAGAGCCATAGAATTTGAGGTTTGATATGATCTCATCCACTTCCCTGGATGTAACTTGCTTGAGAAAAAAAATTCATTTTCTATTTCAGCTTTTATATGAAGCACAAATCATCTCTAAAATTTCCCTAACAAGTAGTTATACAGCCTTTGTTCAAAGACCTTTATTGACAGGATCTCACTATTTCACAAAGTAGGTCATTTCACTTATGGACATCTCTGACTGATAGGAAATTCTGCCCCAAATTGAGCTAAAACTTGCTTCCCAGTATTTTCTACCTATCAATTCTAGCTCTTCCCTCTTAGGTCAAGTACCATTGATCTAATCTTGTTTCCCACCCCCTAACCCCCCCCCCCCAAATGACAGCCTTTCAAATATTTAAAGGCATCTACTGTATTGCCCTTTCTCCACCCCACCCTAAACCAACTCTTTTCTTTTCCAGGTGGAACATTCCATCTTCTTTTAAGCAGTTATTTTATGGAATGGTCTTCAGCCCACTGACTGTGTTCTCTGACCTCTGAGAGTCATGTTAAGAAAGAATACAGAGGGTCCATAAGCTCCCTTATTCTGAACAGTATACATTTCTTTTTTTTTTTTTTAAGCAACCGGGTCTAAGTAACTTGCTCAAGGTTACACGGCCAGTTATTTCTGGGTATGGTGCTGAGTATCTGAGCCCAGATTTGATCCAGGTCATCCCAACACTGGAGACGGTGCTCTTACTCACTGAGCCACCTGGCCACCCCAACAGTATACATTTCTTAAAGCACTGTCAGGTAGCTTTAGCTTTTTTGACTTTCAGGTCACACTGTTGACTCATATTAATCTTTCATTCCACCCAAATGACCTAGCTAGGTTTCTTTTATTTTATTTGTGTGATATTTTTAACATTAAATTTTATCCTGATTAATTTGACATATCACTCCAGCCTATCAAGATATTTGTGGATCCTAATTCTGTTATCTAACACATGAGTGAATTAGCAGCATTTAAGGAAGAGGGTTGTTTTTTGTTGCTGTTGTTTTGTTGTGTTTTTTTTGGGGGGGTGCCTGTATTTTTGGTTCTTCACAGTTTGCTTTTTAAGCTCAAGAACATCTGAGAGTGTTTGTAGTCAGTAACAGAAGAAATAAGAAAATGCAAAAAAGAAAGAGCATGATTGATGAACCAAAGTCCCAGAAGAAGCAGAAGGGAATAAATCTAAGAGCGAAGGTGGAGGGGGTCGCCTTGGAAAAGAAGAGAGCTGCTCTTTCCCTTGAATGGGAGGAGTGGAGAACATAGGCAAAGATACAGACGAATTCAGAAATAGAGAGGAAGAAAATTAAAGGCATTTGTGTCATACAGCTTCAGTCTCAAATAAGTAGAAGTCCTCTTTTTAGAAGAAGAAAAAAATTGCCACCGGGGAAAAATAGGAAGGATTCTTAATTACATGTTCCTCCCCTTTCATCGTCAAAACACAAGGCATCTACAACCAGTCTTTAATGAAGAGCAGTGGGAATTTACAGTGTAAATCAGCTGAAGGCTAGTGCCCACCTCCTCCCTCACATGTCTTAGGCATGTATAATGGTAATATAAAAGGAATTAAGAAGCAATGTCTGTAGGAACTTAGAATTCATATTGTTGATTGCCAATATACAGATAAAAATTTTCTAAGTTTTGTTTGATGTCATTGGGTTGGAGTGTTAGTCCAGTTTCATATTAATGTTTTACTTGTAATCAGTAAAAATTTCCTTTGTTCAGTTTCCCTTTCTGTGAAATGAGAAGTTTGGATTATTGCTAAGTTACTCCCAACTCTGACATTCTATAATTCCAGAGGTTCAAGATATTCTTCTCACTAGAGGATAGATCCTAATGCAATAGTCTCATATTAGAGGGGACATCAAGTGATAGGATCATACACTTATAACTAGAAGGGTCTTTAGGGTTTATAAAATCCAAGATGTCATTTTACAGATAAAGAAATAGAGGCCCAAGCATTGTGTCCAAGGTCATACATTAAGTGGAAGAGATTAGATTTCAACCCAGGTCCCTTGACTTCAAATCCCATGCCCTTCCCATTCTACCATATATAATGTCAATGGGATTTAAGATCTCCCCCACCCCCACCCCATCCAAAGGCCTCATGTGGAATCCATTAAGGAAAGCTTACTTAGGACAGGCTTGCTTGTAGGAAAGCTTTAACGCCTTTTGCTAATTTCTAATTAGGTGCTGAGTCATGAGGGTTAAGATGTCTTCTGGCTCTGAGAAGTATATATACTCTGAGTTGGTATTTTGATTTGGGGGCTCCCTTATGAGAAGGACCTTGTGATTCTCTGGTTGAGACTCTGAGTGGCCATAGTTCCCTGACTACACAGATGTAAAGAGACTACTCTCAATCTAGGGATGTATGTAAAGGGTATAGTTGATTTAGGCAGTCAGAGCCCTGTCTGTTGGTCTTCATTTCTCTGCTTGTATTTTTTCTGGTTGTATTTTCTCTGAAGTTCAGGGTGCTGACTTTTCCCCTGAACTAGTGAATGTAATTACAAAAAAATTGTTGACCCATTAAACAGTTATCTTTCATAGCAAAGCAGATTTAAGAAGCTGTTCTAGCAGTCATCCTGAGTATGTGTATCAGCAAGCACCGTAGCATATCCAGGATAGCTGCTAGTACAGGCTCTTTGATCTGCTTTTGTAAAGGAAAACTCAAAAGGGGTTAACAATCTTACTTTAATCAAACATATAAATTCACTTAGTTCAGGAGAAAAAGTCAGCACCCTGAACTTCAGAAAATACAAACAGAAATTACAAGCAGACAAAAAATACAGAGAAAATAACACAATTCAACAGACCAACAGACAGGGCTTCTAGCTGTCTGACCATTACATATATATAGTTTTAGTTACCAGAGAGAGAAGCACCAACATTTGGGTTTTCAAAGCCAGGGGGCTCAACAGCTGCTGAGAATCTCATCTATCCAAATCACACAATTCTTCCCATGAATGAGCCCCAAAGCAAAATCTCACCTCTCACTTATAGACACTCAGAATATATATATATCCTTCTCCAGGGTCAGAGAACATTGCCCACTGCCTAATTACAAAGTAACAAAAGGTGCGCCTTCCTGAAAAACCAGCCTCCCCTAAGCAAGCTTCTCTTGTTGGGCTCCAAGTGAGTCCCATTAAGGTGCACAGGGTATATCTTCAAATTCCCTTACCATTTCAGTATACCAGTGTGGTCGCCACTACATCATACTGGGTATGTGAGTAGAGAGGTGACAAGGTTGCTGAAGACCCTCTCTAGGCAGTCTATGAAAGCTGGTTGCCAGTGATGATGAAATGTTATAAGATCAGACTCTATTTTGTTACAAGTTTCACAGATTTTTAACTCTTGATTTCAGTTTGGGAAGGAGGAAATGACTCTGAAAAGGACCCAAATGTGTGTTCTTCTCTCTTTCCAGGAAGGATAAATCTAATAGCAAAGGGCAATTTTAGTCTATCTTGAGAGGAAATAGTTGCCCCCAATATAGAAAAGATAAAGTGGGCAGTTCTCACATTTCATTATTTTAAGTGGATGCTTTTCCAGCAAGGATTGATAACTAGGACGAGATAACTAAAGTAGCAGAGAGCTTTGTTGCTGTTTTGTCCTTCATTTTCAAAGAGGATGATTGTGAGTAAATTGGATTTAAGTGAGGCAGAGTTGTACAAAGCTGTCAGCCTCACTCTCTCTTCTGGAGTCATTAAAGTCCAATGGCAGGACAAAAATCAAGGAAATAGCCCAGAATGGAAGAGATGATCTTAGCATCTTTGAAGCTTGACTAAGTACTCTACCTCATCTAGTTTACCCACCTTCCTGGCCGATGAAGCAATTGTTCTCATCTGGCACTCACCTGAATTAAGTAATTATCCCAAAGAGTCACGACATCACCAAACTCAAGATTTTCATGGCCATTAGCTACTTGGCTACATGTGTTAGGCCTAATCCAAGTTTCTACTGTTTCCTCATAAGGAGAGGACTGAGGATTATAGTGAAAGCAAACTGCTTACCTTTTCAGATATGGAAACAACTACATGCATTCTGCCCATAAAGTTGCCTTAATCCATCTTATTTTCCAATAATGCCACCAATACATTTTAACCAAATCCCAAACTATAGGCTATATTCATCCTAGAGATGGCATCAGATCACAGAAGACCTTAGAGTTCATCAGATATAACCATTTACAAGTCATCAGCTCAAATCCATTCACAGTTGAGAAAATTGAGCCCAAAGAAGAGAAATGACTTGTCACAAGCAGTAAGTTGCAGAACCAAAATTTGAACCCAAATCCTTTGAGCACTTGCCACTATAATATTCTTTGGTCAATCCCTAGAAGTCATACTAGCCCAACCCAGTCATCCAGTTTGAATCTTTGCTCTTTCTGCAAGCTTGCCCACTAATAAAGGGGGTATCTTTATTAGTAGTAGTGCCTTTACAACAAAGAGCTGTCAAGTTAATCGATCACCCCCTAACAGTGTTTGAAATACAAAGGAAGAGAAAAATAAAAGCGGGGGGGGGGGGGGGAACCTTACATTAACAAAAAGCATTCAATATTCACAAATATCTTAAATACCCACTCAGGGTGGAGGGCAAGGTCAAGATGGCAGATGAAAAGCAATTCAGCTGAACTCTCTCAATATTCCCCTCCAATTAACTTGAAAATAATGCTTCAAATCAAACACTGAAGCAGCAGTGCAGAGGGGAGGTCCAGGAGTCATTCACAAGGAAGCTGGGGGCCTGGTCTAAGTTCCAAGGCAAAGAGAGCTCTCATGCTTGTGGCTACAGGGAACCAAAGGCCTTTCTTGGGTAAAGACCAGAGCACAGACCAGGAGAGCAGTGACCATGCCACTGTCCAGATCACACCACTTCAAAAACACCAAAAACATGCAGACCCCCAGAACTAGCTCTGAAAACAGCAGCAGGAAATAGCCTGAAGCTTGTCACAATGCTTCCCCCACTTCCAGGTGAGAAGAATTCAACTTCAATATAAAATTCAAAGTCAAGAAATAGATTGGAAAAATGAGCAAACAAAAAAAATTGACCATAAAAAGCTGGTATGGTGGCAGGAAAATCCAAGACATAAAATCAGAAGAAAACAACCATTTGAAAATAGCCACAAAGCCTCAGAGCAAAATGTTAATTGAACCCAAGCCCAACAAGAATTCATAGAAGAGTTAAAGAAGGAGATAATAATGGTAGAGGAAAAATTGGGAAAAGAAATGAGTGATGCAAGAAAATTATGAAAAGAAAATTAATAACTTGGTAAAAGAAGCACAAAAAATACTGAAAAAAATAACACCTTACAAAACAGAATTGGCATAATGGTAAAAGAGGCACAAAAATTCACTGAGGCAAACAAAGAACTCCTTAAAAAGCAAAATAAGCCAAATGGAAAAAGGTACAAAACCTCACTGAAGAAAATAATTCCTAAAAAATTGGAATTAGGCAAGTGGGAGCTAATGACTCCATGAAACATCAAAAGAAAAGCAACAAACAAAGTCAAAAGAATTTTAAACATAGAAGAAAATGTGAGATTTTTCATAAGAAAAACAATTGATCTGAGAAATTAATAATAAGAGATAATTTAAGAATTATTGGACTACCTGAAAGCCATGATCAAAAAAAAAAAAAAAGCTTTGACAGCCTATTTCAAGAAATTATCAAGGAAAACTACCCTGATATCTTAGATCTAGAGGGCAAACTAGACATTGAAAGAATCCACTGATTATCTCCCCAAAGATATCCCAAAATTAAAACTCCCAGGAATATTGTAGCCAAATTCCAGGTCAAAGAAAAAATACTTCAAGCAACCAGAAAGAAACAATTCAAATATTATGGAGCCACAATCAGGATCACACAAGATTTAGCAGCTTCCACATTAAAAGAGCAGAAGGCTTAGAATATGATATTCTGGAAGGCAAAGGAATTAGGATTACAACCAAGAATAATCTTCCCAGCAAAATCGAGTACAATCCTTCGGGGCAAAAAATGGATATTTAATGAAATAGAGAACGTCCAAGCATTCCTGATGAGAAGAGCAGAGCTGAATAGAAAATTTGACATTTAAAGAAAAGACTCAAAAAGCATAAAAATATAAACATGAAAGAATAATCATAAGGGTATTTTTAAAATTTATTTTATTTTATTTTTTTGCACTGAATATGGTGATTTTATTGATGGTACACAATACAGGACTCTAGGCTTCTTCTCCCTGCTACAGGGGTGCTTTGGAACAAGGATGTGAATGGGGAATGGGATCCCCAGAATAGGAACATAGGTTAGGAATGTGGCTCCCCAGTGGTGGATCTCCTCTTTTTGGCTGGGGATGAAGATCCATGGCTTTCTACTTTACTCCTTGGAGGCCATGTAGACCACAAGGTCTACTACATGGTTGCTATAACCATACTCATTGTCATCCCAGGAAATGAGCTTGACAAAATGGTCATTGAGGGCAACACCAGTGCTAGCATCAAAGGTAGAAGAGTGAGTGTTGCTGTTGAAGTCACAGGATACAGCCTGGTTCTCTGTGTAGCCCAAGATGCCCTTCAAAGGTCCCTCTGAGGCTTGCTTCACCACTTTCTTTTCTTTTTTTTTCACTTTCTTGATATCACCATATTTGCAGGTTTCTCAAGGTGGCAGGTCAGATCCACAACAGATACATTGAGAGTAGGAACATGGAAGGCCATGCCTGTGAGCTTCCCATTCAGCTCAGGTAAAACCTTGCCTACAGCCTTAGCAGCACCAGTGGAAGCAGAGATGATGTTTTGGGCAGCACCACGCCCATCACACCACAGCTTGCCAGAGGGGCCATCTACTGTCTTCTGGGTAGCAGTAATGGCATGGACTATAGCCATGAGTCCTTCTACAATGCCAAAGTTGTCATGAATGACCTTGGCCAAGGGGGCCAAGCAGTTGGTGGTGCAGGAAGCATTACTGACAATCTTAAGGGAATTATCATATTTCTCATGGTTCACTCCCATCACAAACACTGGGGCATCAGCAGAAGGGGCAGAGATGATGACCCTCTTGGCTCCACCCTTCAAGTGAGCCCCAGATTTTTCCATGGTGGTAAAGACTCCAGTGCACTCTATAACATACTTGGGTCCAGCATCTCCCCACTTAATATTGGTGGGATCCCGTTCCTGGAAGATGGTAAGGGCTTTTCCATTGATCACTAGCTTCCCATTCTCGTCTTGACAGTGCCCTTGAATTTGCCATGAATGGAATCATATTGAAACATGTAAACCATGTAGTTGAGGTCAATGAAGGGGTCATTGATGGCCACAATGTCTACTCCACCTGAGGTGAATGCAGCCCTGGCTGGTCACCAGGCACCCAATATGGCCAAATCCGTTGACTGCAACTTTCACCATCTTGTTTCAGGGATGTGACTTAAGCAGCAGAACCTGGCACCAAGCTTGGAAGAAAAGCCGAAAGCCCATAAGGGTCTTAACAGAGTTAAACTGTTTACATTCCTATATGGGAAGATGATACATGTAACTCCTAAGAACTTTATCATTATTAGAGTAGTTAAAAGGAGTTTACATAGACAGAGAACATGGATGTGAATCAATTATGTTGTAATGATCTCAAAAAAAAATGAAGGGGTGAGAAAGAGGGATGTACTGGGAGAAGAAGAGGAGGTAGAATGGGGAAAATGTCCTCATGTAAAAGAGGCATGCAATGAAAAGCTTTACAGCAAAGAAGGAAATGGTTGGGGGCAGGGGGATGACAGGTAATTCTTGAATCTCACTCTAATCAGAATTTCAAATTCAAAGAAGAAAGAATATATATACATACTCAGTTGCGTATAGAAATGTAACTTACTCAATAGGGAAATAGGAAGGAAAGGGGACAAGGGAAAGTAGAGAAGGGATGATACAAAGGAGGAACCATTAAGGGAGGCAGTGGTTAGAAGTGAAACAGACTAGGGGTGGCTAGGTGGCACAGTGAATAGAGCACTGGCCCTGGAGTCAGGAGGACCTGAGTTCAAATTTGGCATCAGACACTTAACACAAAAATTCGCCGTGTGACCTTGGGCAAGTCACTTAACCCCAATTGCCCTCCAAAAAGAAGGAAGAAGAGAAACAGACTTTTGAGGAGGGACAGGATAAAAAAAGAGAGAAGAAATAGAAGAAAGTGGGATGGAGGGGAAACACAACTAGTAATCACAACTGTGAATACAAATGGAATGAGTTCACTCAAAAAACAGAAGTAGATAACAGAATGAATTTAGAAACTAGAATCCAACAATATGTTTACAAATGACACACTTGAAACAGAAAAAAAGATACACACAGTTAAAATAAAAGGCTAGAGCAGAATCAAATATGCTTTAGCTGAACTAAAAAAAAAAAAGGCAGAGGTAGCAATCATGATCTCAGACAAAAGGAAAGCATAAATAGACCTAATTAAAAGGGATTATCAGGATAACAACATTGTGCTAAAAAGGTACCATAGACAGTGATGTAATATTTTACAGCAAGTTTCTCTGATAAAGTCCTATAAACTGAACATAGAAGTGAGTCAATTATAAAAATATGTCATTCCCCAATTGATAAATGGTCAAAATCTATAAACATGTGGTTTTCAGAAGAAAAAAATTTACAGTTATCTATAGTCATATGAAAAAAATTCTCTAAGTCACAATTGATTAGAAAAATACAGATTTTTAAAAACTCTAAGGTACTACCTCAAACCTATCAGAAATGACAAATGCTGGAGGGAATGAGAAAAAATAGGTACCCTAATGAACTGTTGATGGAGTGAATAGTGAACTGGTCCAACCATTCTGGAAG
The DNA here is from genome assembly GCF_028583685.1 of Petaurus breviceps papuanus. NCBI lineage: Eukaryota > Metazoa > Chordata > Mammalia > Diprotodontia > Petauridae > Petaurus > Petaurus breviceps. Next base: position 11,517,435 of record NW_027187325.1, read on the forward strand.
AATAATTTGGAACTACACCCAAAGGCCTGTTTTTGATCCAGCAATACCTATAGTATACTGCTAGGTCTGTATCCAAAAGAGATCAAAGGAAAAGAACCCATAAGTACAAAAATATTTATAGCAGCTCTTTATGGTGGCAAAGAATTGGAAATTGAGGGGATGCTCATCAATTTGGGAAATCAAGTTGTGACATATGATCATGATGGAGTGGTGTATTGTACAAAACAAGGAGGGGGGTGTTTCAGAAAAACATGGCAAGAGCCATATGAACTGATGCAAAGCAAAGTGCAAAAAACTGCGAGATCTTTGTATATAATAACAGCAATGTTTTAACGATGATCGATCATGAAAGACTCTAGGCTTCTCTAATCAATACAATAATCCAAAACAATTGCAAAAGAGTCATGATGAAAAATGCTTTCCACCTCCAGAAAGAGGACTGATGAACTCTGAACACAAATAGAAGTATAATTTTCTCACTTTTTTTTTGCTTTTAAAAAATATGGCTAATATGGAAATATGTTTTGCATGATTTCATATGAATAATTGATTTCATATTGCTTGCCTTCTTAGTGGGCGGGAGCAAGGGAGAGAATTCGGAACTCAAAATTTAAAAATAAAATAATGTTTAAAATAAATAATTTTTAAAAAAAAGAAGTACCCATTCAAGTTTGCTTTTCATTCTTAAGCCAGCTGTCACACTCCTCACCTCATCCTCTGTATTCAAGGTAAACCTTCTATTCTTTATTGACAGATGACCAAATAAAAACTTCTGGGTTTCTTTTGTGCCTTGTAGTATCAAATCTCCAAACCTTAGATCTATTAGCACATCTAAACAGCCATATTATAACCAGTGCTTAGCACAATGTCTGGAACACAGTAGGCACTCAATATATATGTTGACTGATTGATGTTCTGCACAGTCTAGGAAAGTTCAAGTCTCATGATGCTCTGGTATGGCTCTCTATCTCTGTAGACACCAAATTGTGTCTGCCCAGGAAATAGCACCCATTCATGATATTGTTACCAAGGAAATAACTGCCCCTTACAATGTTGTTTCCCCTAAAGTTATGTTTTCATGGAACCAAAAGATGACAATAGTTGAGGTATGCCTGGGAACTCAATATAGTCTGAGAAAAAAAATGGTGATCCATTGGGAACTCATGTTCTATCTAAGAGAAAAGGAAAAAAAAAAACCAACTTCCCACTGGATCCTAAGCCACATTTTCCCCCCAAGTGAAATCTCAATCAAGTCAAGTGTATCACTTTTGTACATAATTAAAGTGATATACTTTCCAAAGTCAATGAATAAAACATACAAAGATGGACAAAAGTTGGTTCTGCCCAGAGGCAGATATGAAAACGCAGTCAGTCAGTTTCTTCTGGCAGTAATGACTTTCTCCAAATGTTTGTGGAATGCCTGAAAGGGAAAATAGATTACATTCAAGAACAGGCCTGGGCAAAAATGAGAGGCAACTTAAGTTTGCCTTAAAGTTTCTGCCCCTCCTACCTCTCCTTTCAGGAACTTTCCTCCCCTTTCTAACATCTCTCCCTATGCTGGATGGCATTACCATTGGACTTTTGTTTCTTCTATTTCAAACATTTGGGGGAGGGGGGGTTGGAAATGCAACTAATTGAAAAGATGTTAATCAAAACAGAAATAAAACCCAGAGAGGTTTTTTCATGTTAATGGGTAGTCTTCCATTGAGAGAGACAAATAAATAGTGAGCCTTAAGATAAGGAAAACAGGGGATCAATGTGTGATGAAGCTGAGAGCTCAATGTTTCCACCTAGATCAACATGAAATACGGACTGGTGCTGAATGCTGAAAAGAAAAAGGTGGGATGAAACACACAATTAGAAGGCCATGAAAAAGTTAGTAGTATAGACCACCTGTGTAATCAGGACAGTTTTTGGTAATTTTTGTTATTGTTTGTCCTTAGTTCTCTTGAAGTGGACCAATGACATCACAGGGGTGATGTCTTGACTTGCAAGTGAATTGGATTTAAGTGAGGCAGGGCTAGGCAAAGTCTCCTTTAGGATCTCTCAACTAGTATCTGTAACTAAGCAGAGATGAAGCATAGTCATGTTCTTTTTATGGCTTGAAGGTCTAAGAATTGAAGGTATCCTTCATACATTTAGGGAGATTGATCCTAGCCAAGAAGGGACATCAAAAAAGAGTGACCATGAACAGTACAGTACAGCTATTGTCTCAGAGCAGTCCAGTGGGAAACAAATTAGCAAAGACAGGGCCTGGTGGATCATATATTCCCAATGGAAGAATTCGGTAGAGCCTGGACATCTGAACCCAGAAATACCTGAACTTGAGCAGGGGGAAGGTCAAGTATCATGGACAGCATTGATAATAAGTGGGTCCAACATCTGATACCTTGATATGGAAGAGGGAGGGAACTGAATGGCACACAGACCCAGAAATTCTTTAGGAATGGTAAGAAGCCACTAGGAGAGAGTTTTAGGTTTTTCTTAACACCTTTCAGATGAATTCATTCAACAAATGATATTAAGCACCTACTATGTTATAGCACATAGCTAAGGCTTAAAAGGTAGAGATATTAGACTTCAAACTCCTTGAGATCAAAGACTGTTTTCACCTTTTTATTTGTATCCCTACCACTGTTTTTATCACAGTGGGAGACAACACGCAAAAAAATACGTACAAAAAAACTATATACAAGAAAATAGGGAATAATTAACAGACAGAAAGCGCTAGAATTAAGAGGAATGGGAAAGGCTTCCTTTAGAAGGCAGGATTCTAGCTGAGACTTAAAGGAAACTGGAGTAACCAGGAGGTGGAGATGGAAAAGGATAGCATTCCAGGAATGGAGAAAAGCCAGAGAAAATGCCCAGAGGAGAAACAAGAAATGTCTTGTTCAACAAGGAAGCTAGTATCATTGGATCAAAGACCACATGGGCCAGTTGTAAGGTATAAATAGGTGGTTCCATGGATCGAGTGCTGGGCCTGGAGTCAGGAAGACCCAAGTTCAAATCCAGCCTCCAACACTTACTAGCTGTATGACCCTGGGTAAAGTCTTAATCTCCCTTTGCCTTACTCTACTGGAGAAGGAAATGGCAAACCATTCTAGAATTTTTGCCAAGAAAACCCCATAAACAGCATTGGCATGCAAATGGTCCGCAGCTCCAGCAAGAGCTGGACATGAGTAAACAATAAAGTGTAAAAAGACTGGAAAGTTGTCCAGGTGGGCATATGTTCAAAGCTGCAAGCACAGTATGAACATGTATGTGGGGGTAGGAATAAGCAAAGTATGTCCAGAAGTCAGAAAACAGTTTAGTCTGTTTGAAAAGGGAATGCATTGAGGATCACACAGAAGTGAGGTTGGAAAGATGAGCTGGGGCCAAAGAATGGCAAGCTTTGGACATAAAGTTAAGGAGTTTGGAAGTTATTAAACAGACAACTGGGAACACTTAAAAACTTTGGACCAGTGGAGTAACTAAATGCAAGTGATATTAGAAAGATGGGTACAGAAACATTTGTTGAATGGATTGGACGCAAGACAGGTTAGAAACAGGGAAATGAGCTAAAGTCATACCATTTGGTCAGGGGTGGGGAACCTGTGGCCTCGAGGCCACATGTGGCCCTCTAGGTCCTAAAGTGCAGCCCTTTGATTGAATCCAAACTTTACAGAACAAATCCCCTTAATAAAAGGATCTGTTCTATAAAACTTGGACTCAGAGAAAAGGTCGCACCTAAGGACCTAGAAGCCCACGTGTGGCTTTGAGGCTGCAGGTTCCCCATACCTGATATAGGTGGTCTCTTGGGCAGCTAGGTGGTTCAGTGGATAGAGTGCCAGGCTCAAAGTCAGGAAGACTCATCTTCCTGAGTTCAAATCTGGCCTCAGATACTTCCTGTGTGACTGTGTACAAGTCACTTAACACTGTTTGCCTCAGTTTCCTCATCTGTAAAATGAGCTGATGAAGGAAATGGCAAACCACTACGGTATCTTTGCCAAGAAAACTCTAAATGGGGTCACAAGGAGTAAGACCCGACAGAAATGACTGAACAACATGGGTGGTCTCTTAATCCGTGTACTCATAAAGTTTCCTCTGAAAACATCAAATATAAAACTTCTATATAAAGCATTCTAATCTTGAGGCTCTGTTTTCTCCCACATAAAAATGATAGTTTTAAACTAGATAATCTATAAAGTTCCTTCTATCTCAAAATTATAGGATTTAAAATTTTTAAAATCTATGCCTCAGGTACCTTGGAAGGAATAAAAACTTTAAAAAGCCATAACAATATTAGATCCATGACCTACTGCAAGAGAATCCCTGGCCAGGAGTCAGGCAATCTATTCAGATCCTACCACTAACCTTGGGCAAGTGATTTAACATATCTAACCTGTTTCCTCATCTATAAATGAGCACATTGGACTAGCAGTATTGATCATTAAAATCTTTTCTGAGTCTCCCAATTCTATAAACACCTTTTGTTTGGAATCACATTTGCCAAACATAGGAAAGTAAACATCTCTACATCATTGTATGTAGAAAGATGGTCTCTTGTAATTATTATATTTGGTGGTATTTCACAGTGCTAAATTTACTCCCCATAAATAGAATATAATGTCAAGAAATAAAACCAGTCTTTTACGTTCAGGAATGAGTAAAGGTTTTTGTTTTTTTTTTAATATTTTGCTTTTCTCTAGGGCTAAGAAACCTATCAATGCTCAGCTGGCCTCTTAATCCATATGACAGTTTTATGACAATTAAAATATCACCCCAAGGAGGTCTTTTTTTTCTCCACTTGACAGATTTTACTGGGCTAGTATAAGTTAATGAAGCAGAACAAAACCATGCAGCTAATATTACATTTTAAATGTAATTTAAATTTCTATTGTAAGTTAAGTTCCAAATGGAGAACATCCTGGGCTTTGGAGTCATCCAAACAAAAATGAGACATACTAAGGTTTAAAATCTCACAATAAAATTTGCTCTAAAACCGAGTTTGCTGATTTCACTCAAGATTTCATCTCCCTAAGATCATGTAAGATCAAATGCAACTAAAAGTCACCCCGTATCTTTGTTTAGTCAAGTGAAGCAGTCCATAGGGCATTTCTAACTATAGTCAAAACAACTTCACATTTCTTTTTCTTACGGATCAATTTTTTTTGTCCCTTCTTTCATGATGCTCCACTGATTTTGTACCTCCCTCCCACACCCACCCCACCTAACCTTGGCTTTTCTCATATCTGTTCAATTGTCAGTTATAACTGACAAATGACCCGACAAGTCCACCCTAAGGAGCCACGGTTTACTTTGTCATAGTGTATATAAATCGAGTTTATAACCCATATTATAATTCCTAGGCTTGTTTTTGTCTTTTACTCAGAGATTATTCATGGTAGCATTCTTAAACTTTCCTTTTCAAAAAAGAAAACTAAGAAAATACAATAATGGTGTCGCAAATATTGAGGCAAAGGAATTGCTTGGGGTTTGTAACCCCCTGCCCATTATCATGTTTTACTCCCTGCTGGTATTTTCAAATGTAGTATAGACATGATAAATCAATATAAGCTAGGGAAATCAAATAGCAATATTTCTCCAATTCTCATCAAAATTGATCATACAAGCTTAGTTGTTAATGTCATTGACATCAGTTGGGTCCAGAATCTAATTCCATTCAATTATTTCCTTTTAGAGAAGAATTATTTTGTGGCTATTATTTTGTCAAAAATTGATCCCCGCTGGTTTTGTTTTTGTTTTTTCCAAACAGTCAGTGTCTTACAGATCTGTGCAGGAAGCCAGTCTACAAAGGGAATGACTGACTGCTTTTCACATTGCTTTCTAGGTGTTCACTGCAACAGTGCAGATCTCTGAGGTACATATATATATATATATATATATATATATATATATATATATATATATATATGTATATATATATAACCTGAATATCATCACATGTGACCAAAGATTCATGTTGGTTCAGTTGACCCTGTCAGTTATAGACATCCAGCTCTGTGATCAAGTAAAATGAGAATCAGATGCCAAATTATCCAATCAGCACCAGATTATCAAATAGGTACAACAGGCATGTGCATAGGGCCTCCCACCTCACCATCTTCCTGTTCACATATGGACAGGTCAGGACCAGATGAGCTGGACTTAAGCCTCAGTTTACCAGATTTAAGCAAACAAGCAAGGAGAATCTTACTATTCCACTTGTTGAAGCCAGCCAAGTTTGAAAACAAAGCCAGATGGAAGCTAAGGGAATCAATAGATCAATCAGGCTATAATGTAAGTATGGTCAAAATCCAAAAATGAAGAAGGGCGGGGGGAATTAAGGCTTTAAGTAGGAAAACATAGTATATACATACTATATACTTTTATACATACAAGAGTATATAAATTATGGGTCAGGATTATAGCATTTAGAGAAGGATAAGACCTTCAATGTCATCTAGTTCAATTTCTTCATTTTACCAATGGGGAAACTGAGGCTTGGAGAGACTAAGATGACTTGCCAAAGGTCACACAGGCAGTAAACCTAACAGCTGGGATTCAAACCAAATCTCCAAAGCCCAAACACAATGTTCTGTCCACTATAACACCATGGAATAAAAGTGAAAATGACAGATCACATTTCTTTACTTCGCTTTAGGGTTTACCAGGTAGTTTCCTCACAGTCCCATGAGTCAATTGTTAAATTTTCAATATAAGCATTTGTATCTTAGAAATCAGCAAAGATGAGCTCAAGAGATCGGGCAGCCTTAGTCTCCCTGGAAGCAGGGATGACAGGGGTATACGACCACAAAGGGGGCCTGAATGTTTTATAAAACATTCAATATATATTATCTCATTTGTTCTCCACAACAACCAGGTGAGAAGTACTACAGACAGGTATCTGCTTTTTTACAGATGAGGAAAATGAGCCTCAGAAAGGTTAAGTGATTTGCAGAGTTATACTTGCGGTGACAGATCATAGACTCACACCAGTGTTCTTGGACCACAATAAGCTTTCTACTCATTAATCAATCTGTACTTACAAATACAGCTTGGGACATCCTTGTCCTCAGCTAGGGAGCCCAAACATTCCCTACCTCTACTAGGCTATAAAGTCCTTGAGATCAGGGTCCTTAGTTCTCTTATTTCTCCACTCAACACTTTACACAATTCTTTACATATAGTAGTAACTAAATAAATGAAGGAAGGAAGAAGGGGAAAGAGGGAGGAAGGATGGAAGAGAGAATGGAAGTGAGGGAGGAAGGAAGGAAGGAAAGAGAGAAGCAGAGATAAAAGGAGACAGGAAGAGAAAGAAAAAGAGGAAAGAAGGAAGGGAAGAAAAAAGGAAGAAGGGAAGGAAGGAAGAAAAAGGATAGAAAAAAAAGGAAGGGAGGGAGGAAAGAAGAAAGGAGGAAAAGAAGGGAGGGGAAGAAGGGAGAGAACAAAGGAAGGAAAGGAAGAAGAGAAGGAAGGAAGGGAGGGAGCAGAAGAACCCAGATTTCCAATATGTTTGCCTCTATGCCTACTCTATAAAATGGCCCAGATGTCACAGTATATCAGAAGGCTAGTGTTAGTACTTCTTGCTTTGCAATGAAGTCTACTAAATAAGCATTGATCCCAAAGGACCATAATTCATAGTGGTATACAGAGACCCCAAAAGGCAGCATGGTATAAGGCAGAGGAAAAACCCATGACTCTCATGAAGCCCAAAACACTCCTGAGTGCAGCTAGAACCAGATTTAAATGTAGTGGGAAATATTTAACAAAATAAAAATATTGTAGAACATATATAATGTTAAAATGTGATTTTCTTGGTCCATATGCAGCAGCAAAATCCCTCTTTATGTTTTAGTGGTTCCAGTTTCTATCTGAGTTTGACACCATTGCAGTAGGGGATGATAGATTACTGGCCTTGGAAACAGGGAGACCTCTGGCTTACTACTGATGTAATTTCAGGCACTTAACCTTTTAGTGCCCTTTCTAAGACTTTAAATGGTGGGTGAGTTATCATTCTTCATCAGTGGAGGGAGTGTGCACAATGGGAATTCCCTGCATTAAGGAATCACAAGATCAAGATCACCACCTACAAAAACAAAATATTGTTTTTAATTAAAAGGCAGCAGTCTGGTGGAGAAGAAATCCTAAATGTTCCACACACTGTAGCATTACCTCTGGAAAGAGACTATACTTTTTAAAGTCTGAGTTTAAGGCATACTAGCTGGGAAAGAGGTATTTTATTATAGAATTTTATGCTTGTGCTTTGTCTTTTTGTCATCTCGTGTTAGGAATGTTTTAGGGACTTGAGTTTTGTTCTTTAGACAGAGAGTAGTTCCTTTGACACATATTGTAAAAATGCTGTGATATTTTGGGGAACATGGAGTTGCTGTTATCACATCTGTCTAAAACTGACAATTCACTCCCTAAAGTCAGACATCAGATAGAAAAGCAAGCTAGTTTCAAAATAAATAATTTAGATGAGACAATATGGATACAAGGTCATGAATTATTTTCATGTATGAAGATCTTGGCCTGGGGTGAGTGATAATCTGGGACTCAGATGGTCTGTGTTCTATAAAGAATAGGGAGTGTGGAGGAAGATATAACTTTTTAACAAATACTGTTCACCAAGACCAGCTTGGCAAGATTGAAACATCTTAGATTATTCTGTAAAGTTGGGTCAGGTTGTCCTCAATTTGTTATTAACAAAGAATGCGTTCAAGCTGTTTGGTATCACAGTGAATAAATTCCACACTTGTTCCTTAAAGGAAGTATAAGCCTTCTCAGCTATTGGGAAAAGGTATTAATATTTCTCTTCATGGCAACGATCGGAATGGGCAGAAGACATTCATTAGGCACTGTCAGAGGCCAACAGATGCTGACATATATAATGCAGCAGCTGTACATACCAGTAACTAGGTGTTATTTCCTAGAGGAAAAAATAATGGGTCATTTTTCCCCAGCAGGCACAAACCTATTACCTGGAATTTATGAATTGATCATTCTGTTTATGTTAAGTGAATAGTGATGCAATATATTCCCACCCAGAAAAAAAAGCATTTTTTTTCTTGTGGTTTCTAAGTATTTTCCATCCAGGTATGTTTCTGATTTAAGAGTCAATGTAAAAGGGTTGGTCTCCATATCTTTTTCACCTACACAAGTCTACCTCACTACATACAGTGCATGTATTCTTGAAATATGTATAAACGTAATTTCTGTAAATCAAATCACATTTTAAATGTATGAGAATTTGCTATTCAAAGGAAAATGGAGGTGAATCATTTATAAAGCAAAGAATATTTTGTGATGGATAGAAGCAATCTTAACACACTAATGTAGCTTTTTAATGTTTGGATTCCTTTTAACAGTAAATGCATTATCTGGTGTGTTGAGGGAGAAAGGAGGGGATTAGTTAAGCATTCAATACAATCATCACTTTAATCAATCAATCAAAAACCATTTAAGCACATACTCTGTATCAGGCATTATACTAGGTGCTAGGGGCACAAAGACAAAAATGAAATAGTCCCTGGCCTCAGGAAGCTTACATTCTACCATGAGAAATAAAAAATAAAAATATAATTATATTCAAAATATAAATAAGATAAATATAAAACAAATTTTTGGATGGGGGTACCACCACCCAGCATCAATACATAAATACTTCATGTTTTTGGTGGCATATGAACTAAGCATTGAAAGAAACTGGGAATTCTAAGAGGCAGAGGTGATGAGTGAGTCAGTCAGGCATTTAGACAAAACTGGGCAAAGGCCTGGAGATGGGAGGTGATGCTGTATGAGAGAAATAGTCAGTTTAATTGAACTATAGAGTGAATAAAAATTGAAGTGTACTGGTAGCAATATCTTAAGTATTCCCATGTAAGTTAGGAGAGTTTTTCTTTAAAAGGTATTGAAAATGTAGTTGAGATTTAATCAGCCACTGACATGGCTTCCTAGTCAGCCGGTATAAAATATCCAGCACCTAAGAGGCTGGTGCTCCTTCCTGAGGCTTAAGACTATAGACCAGCTGCATGAACAAAACCGGAAAGTCATGTCCATGGGAATGAATGCCCTCACATGAATCAGTGGGCTCATGTGAATCAATGCTTTATCCTGGATGAACATCCCTTCCCTGCTTGGGATAACCTTCCCCTGTTAAATCTAAGCAAATCTTTGGTTAACTCTCAGATGTCCCATTTCTTTTCAGTTTTGGATAGAAATTACCAGCAGACCAGCCTGAGTCAAGCACAACCAATTATAGAAGTAACGTTAGAAATGTATGGGGTAGCCGGGTTGGCTTTAAATGCCAAGAAGGGGTTGGCATTTGATAATAAAGTCATAGTCAGACACTAGAATTTACTGAGCAGAAGAGTGACAAGATCCAACCCAAGTTTTAGGAAAATCACTTTGACAGCTGTGTGGAAGATGGATTGGAGAGAGGAGAAGTTTGAGGTGGGGAGGGCAATTAGGAAGCTATGGCAGAGGGGATGTGGGGCCCAGCCTAAAGTTGGGAAGATTCATTTTTGTGCATTCAAATCCAGTCTCAGACATTTACTAGCTGTGTGATCCTGGACAAGTCATTTAACTCTGTTTGCCTTAGTTTCCTCATCTGTAAAATGAGCTGGAAAAGGAAATGGCAAACCACTCTAGTATCTTTGCTAAGAAAACTCTAAATGGGGTCATGAAGAGTTGGACCCAACTGAAAAACAATGAAACAACAAGAAGCAATAATCCAAAGGACAGGTAAGGAAGGCCTGAACCAGGGTAGTGGCCACTCAGATAAAGAAAAGGGGCAGAAGGGTAAAAGATAGTATAGCTATATAACCAATAATATTTGACAATTTTTTACATATGTGGATTATTAGAGAGTGAGGAGTCAAAAATGTCTCCAGATTTGGGAGTTGGGTGGCTAGAAGAATAGCAGCACTTTCAGAAGAAATAGGGAAATTCAGAAGAGGAGTGAATTTGTGAGGGGAAAATGAGTTCTGTTTGGAACATGTCACATTTGTTGTTGTTCAGTCATTTTTCAGTTGTGTCCAAATCTTTGTGACCCCGTTTGTGGTTTTCTTGGCAAAGATCCTAGAGTGGTTTGCTGAGGTAAGCAGGGTAAAATGACTTGCCCAAGGTCATACAGGTAGTAAGAGTCTGAGGTCTGATTTGAACTCAGGTCTTCCTGACTCCGGGACCAGTGCTCTGTCCACTGCTCCACCTAACTGCCCCCAAAGCCATTTGGTAATGGTTAAAAAAAAATAGAGAGTTAGATCAATGGAATAGAAAAGGGAGAATCAGAAATAATGAAACTCAATAAAACTGTTCAATAAACCAGAAAACATACTTAGGAAAAAAGTATCTATTTGAAAAAAAACTGCTGGAAAAATTGGAAAGGAGCCTGGCTAAAATTAGTCTTAGACCAACATCTTAAACCATATGCCACTATACATTCAAAATGAATATGTGACCTTAATATTAAATCCTATTATATATATATATATATGTATGTATATATATATATATATATACTAAATATATCCTATAAAAAAGATTAGGAGAGAAGAAGATCATATACCTTTCATAATTATGGTTGGAAGATGAATTCTTAGCCAAAAGACACAGGCAATAAAGAATGATAAAGTAGATAACACTGATTACATGAAACTGGAAAGCTTCTGCACAAATAAAATTAGTGTACTTGGGATAAGAAAGGAATCAGTGGACTGAGGAAAACATCTTTATATCACATATGTCTGATAGTGATTTGGTATTTGAAATATATTAACTACTAATAGAAGTGAGTTGTTTTATATACATATATGTTTTATTTTATTTATGTTATTTATAATAAATATGTTTATATACAAACACATAATAAAGTATTTATTTATATATTTTATGTATATTTTAATATATTATTAAATAAAAGACATTTCCCAATAGAGAAGTGATTAAAGGATGTAAATATTTCTTCAAATAAAGAATTAAAACTATTAATATATTAAAAATGCACCGAATCACTAATAAGAAAAATGCAAATCAAAAGAATCCTGAGATTTCACCTCCCATTCTCGGAATTAGCAATGTTGGAGGGGTTTGTGCGAAGATGGGTACACTAGGGCATTGCTGGGGACACTATGAATCAGCACAACCACTTGGAAAAGCAATATGGAGCCATGTAAATAATAACAAAGTGGCTATATCCTTTGACTGAAAGATTCCATTTCTAAGTTTATGTCCCAAGGAGATCGTTAATAAGAATAAAATCCCCAAACACGCCAAAACATTCATAGGAACACTTTTAGTGTTAGCAAATACTTTAGTGTCAGAAACAAAGTGGCTGCCTGTCAACTGGGGGACACCTAAATGAATTGTGGCATGTTTATGTAGAGGAATATATAACTGTGCTCTAGGAAATGGCATGCATGAGAAACAGAAACATGGAAAGATGTAAAGAAACCAATACATAGTACGGTAAGGAAGGCCAAGAAAACAACGCACACAATGGCCACAAAAATGTGAATGGAAAGAACAACCGCCCAAAAATGTAATCCAAAGTAATAAACAACACGCATGGATCAAGATAAGAGGTGTAGGAAAACATCCTGACCCCTTTGCAGAGGAGGGAGGGATATAGCACATATTTTTTCCATGTATTGATCAGTTGTACTGGTTTTTTCCTCTTTTTCTTTTTTGTCTTTAAATAAATACTAATTTTTTTATGTGATGTATCTTTTGAAGGGTGAGGAATGCTAGGAAAAATTAATACACTGAGAAATCAATAAAGCCATTTAAAAATGTCTTCAACTATCAAATAAAATAAACAGCAGTCTCCCAGTGATACAAAGAATCAAAATTTAAAATGAAGCAAGGTCAATAAAGAGAGAGTGGTTCTGAGTAAACTGCAACCCAGAGTCAGGACACTTTAGAGTTTCTCACGTCCAATCCCCTCATTTTATAGAGGAAGAAACCGTAGCCCAGAGAAATTAAGGGGCTTGCTCAGGATCAGATAGCAAGTGAGGGTCTCAGGGTGCATTAAAATTTCAATGTTCCTGAATCTAAGATTAGTGATTTACCTACTATCCCCACACTAACTCTTCACACAAGAAGAGTGCAAACAAATGGGCAGCTAGGTGGTTCAGTGAATAGAGCACCAGCCCTTGAGTCAGGAGGACCTGAGTTCAAATCCAGTCTCAGACACTTAACACTTAATTAGCCATGTGACCCTGGGCAAGTCACTTAACCCCAATTACCCTGCCTTCCCCCCTCCAAAAAGCTAAAAATAAAAAGTATGCTATCCTGTGCTAACAGGAAGTATCGTAAGAGGAGGTGTATAACTTGAAAAGGAGGTGAGATCATTATATATCAAGAGTGAGAAATAACAACTGTTCTAGTATTGCCCTAGATTACACAAAAATGTTCAAAGTTCAGAGTAAGTGTTTTTTTCTGTGTCATGGACAGTCTAGGGAACCCTTCACAGAATAATGTCTTTATTTTTTTAAGCACTTGATATGCCTCTGCCGTTATTTTTTAAGTTTATTTTATTTTCTGGAATAGAACAAGCATTTCCATAACATAGTATAATTTTTTAAAAGATGCTTGCACACGAAACTACAATTGTATTATGTACATTGCTATTCCTTTTAAATATACAACAAATTTATCAGGCAAATTTTTTTTCTTCCCCACCCTAGAGATGGTTACCATTAGACACAGATAGATATATAGATAGATATAGATATCTATATATAGGTAATATATAATATATATTATAATAATACATATATAATATATAATAAAATATATATAGGTAAAAGTATTCTAGCCATACTTCTATTTATCTCTTCTTTCTCCAGATGTAGATAGTATCATTCTTTATATGTCCTTTATAATTTATTTGAGTTTTATCATAGTCAAAATAAGTTATTCATTCAAAGTCTTTCTTAAAACAAGATTGCTGTTACTGTAAACAACATTCTCCTGGTTTATCAATATTTTTAAAACTGTAATCATTATGAAGGAAGTTTGAAAGAAAGGTTGGGACAGAATAACGTCTTTAAAAGCATAAAATAAAATACATAGCTTTACAAAGGAAACCAATGATACAGAAATATAATTATCAACATTTTAATAATTTCTGATAATTTCTTACTCCCATGGTACATCCTTCATAGTTAAAAACCTTACTCTAGAGGACAGTCTTGTCTATATGGTCATTGCATACACTATCAATGGCAAAATTATGGAAAAATACAATAAAAAATCACATGGATTGGTTACAACCTAAATCAACAGAGGGAGTGTTCACTTTAATGAAATCATAGATCTATCAAAGTATCTCTTATCAAAGTAAAGCTTCTGAGGAGACAAAATATATGATTCTAGTTCCAAGAAAATAAATTGTAGCTTCCAAGTTATATAGGGCTTCCAAGAAGTCATCCAAATGTTTCCTGGTTCTCTCCCATTCCCAGAGGAACTTTCATAATACTGAGCTCTACGTTGACTTTACCCAGGTAAGCCCCTCCTCCCTAAATTCAGTTTGTAGCTGGATACAGGATTCCCTCATTCCATCTTGCCAAGGCAAAAAACACTTCCCCCTCTGCCCATCTCAGTTCACCAACCTAAAAATTATGCATAATAATAACTGCCCTGAATTTGACTTTCAGGGATCATGGTAGAAGAGTCTATGGCGCCTGCTGGTACCTTCCTCGGAGGAAAGTGTTACACAAAGCTGACACTACTCATGCTCTCATAAAATTTCAGGATTAAGAGTTCAGAAGGATTTGGTTCCACTTGCCTGTTGCCTTGAAGCTAGGACAAAGGGCATGCATGAGGTTTTCCTCAGCCTCAAATGAATGAGGATTTGTTTAGGTTTGTTTGCCTGCCAGATTCAAAAGCATCTATTTCAACTCATGCACAACCTCTTTATATGGCAAGGTTTGGAATTTATGCCTTTGCATTGGCCGGACCCCATAAGTTCACGTCCTGCCTTCATAAACTAGAAATTTATGTTAAAATTGCAAAGTCATTGATGTTCGGGTCTGCCCTAGCACACCCTCCTCCCAAGCTATTTCCAATCCAGTTGGCAGGGGAGCTCCACATTTATGACAACACTCTTTACTTATTCACTGGGGCTATTCATTTGCATCTTTACTATTTTGGTATAGCTTGGATTTCCAGCTTTTAGCAAGCTAATGCCTGCCCCAAACCAACTAAGGATGTGCCTTTTCTTTATGAGCCAAAAGACATTTGATATCTTGGAGGGCAGAGAGTATCAAATGTACTTGGTCACACCTCAGCTTCTGGGTAAAAAAAACAAATAGCCCACTGGAAGAAGGGTTCTCTGCTCTCTAGCCTCCCGGGGTGTGAGACCACGAGGCAAACCTAATTAAAACTAGGGGTTATTGGGGGGGGAAGAAATATAAGGGTTTGATTTGGGGGAGGATAACCGAATAACCTACCTCTGTATCTCAGAATCCCTGGGGATTGGGCATGGAGACAAGTTCAGAAAACCAAATGATGCGGGAGAATAAATGAGATTTTGAGAGTAGCAGGAATTGAAAGAGGAGAGGGTAAGATTTAGAGATGTAAACTTCTTTAAGACAAGAACTATATTGAACAGAAGACCTAGTTCACTGGGTTCCTTTAAAAAGGAATAAGCAACTGATCAATCAGTATTAAAGTGCCTATTGTGTGCTGGGCTCTTTGATAAGTCCAAAGAAACAAAGATAAAATTGAAACAGTCCCTGCCCTCAAGGAGCTTGCTTGTGACCTACTGAGGGCAACAATGCATACATATATATATATATATATATATATATATATATATATAAAATGAATTATCCTGAGGCATTTCAAGGTCTGGATTAGGCAGGTACTGTTTTAACATAGTGCCTGTCACATAGTGGGTGCTTAATAAATATTCAGTGATTGATAGTCTTGGAAAGAACATTTTCAGAAACAAGAGTGCTAATTTTCCATTTATTGAGAATCAACAAAAGTTAGAGAACTCAAGTACACATGACCCAAAATCAGAACCGGTGATGGTTTGCAATCAAGCCTTGTGCCTCTTTCTGAACACCACAGCAGCTCTCTTCCCAGATCTAGTAACAGCACTAGGGGAAGGCATCCCAAGGTCAGAAGAGCATGGGCCATCCTCCCTTCCCTATAAGGTGCTGAGTCAGCCCATCGGTCACTCTGACAATTTTCAGAATAAAGTCCAAGTGGCTCAAGGTTTCATGTCAGAACCAACATGTTTAACTTTTTTTTGTCATGTATCCCTTTGATAATCTGATAAAGTGTTACTTGCCAGAATTATTCATTTATTTATTTAGGAGAGGGGAAGGCAAGGCAATTGGGGTTAAGTGACTTGCCCAAGGTCACACAGCTACTAAGTGTGACGAGAGTCTGAGGCTGGATTTGAACTCAGGTCCTCCTGACTCCAGGATCAGTGCTCTATTCACTGTGCCACCTAGTTGACCCAGAATAATGTTTTTAAATTTATAAAATACATAGGATGCAAAGGAAACCAATTCTATTGGAAATAGTTATCCAATTTTTTTTCAAAAGTTATAGGCCCCAGATTAAGAACCCCTCCAGATTATACAACCATCTTTTTTTCCTGGTCTTTTCCCACTCCTCTAGTTTATAAATCTTTTCCTTCCATTTTTTTTTCCTTCTTTCACCATTATTTTCCTGCCCCCACTTAGTTAAATTCCTATGCTTACTGCCACTGGGTTAGAACACTTAGATCTTGCTAAGGAGGGAGGAAGCTGTGCTTGCAGCAGGGTCTAAGCAAAACCCACTACATAAAAACACAGTGTCGTCGAAAACACTAAGATGTTTGTACACTTGTGCTGTTTGGGGCATCCTACATTTGTAAAATATGAGCAAAAACAATGGTACTGTCCTATCCTAAGGATCCAGAAAAAACAAGAGCATTCTGAATCTGGAAAAGATAATTTCATTTCCCTCGCCTCAAATCCAATATTTAGTATCGGAGATAAAATTATTAAACTATGTGTAGAGCATCCCAAAATCTAAGAGCAATGTTAAACTTTAATTGCTTTAAGCTACACTACGACTTATGGAACGTCCTTTATAAATCTTGACACTTCTTACTTGGGAGTATAATAACATCACACTTCACAGAATCACAAAGATCTTCAGAGCTAGAAGAGACCTCTGAGGCCATGAGTTGTTTGTTGTTGCTATTGTTTTCGGTTGTGTCTGATTCTTTGTGACCCCATTAGGGGTTTTCTTGGCAAAGATATTAGAGTGGCTTGCCGTTTCCTTCTCCAGCTCATTTTGGTGATAGGCTTTTAAATTTTTTTTTATGTTATTAAGCACACATCCATAGGCATTTGATGGGGCAGCTAGGTGGTGCAGTGAGTAGAGAAATGGCCCCGGAGTCAGGAGGACCCGAGTTTGGTTCTGGCCTCAGACACTTAACACCCACACAAAAAAACTAGCCATGTGACCTTGGGCAAGTTACTTAACCCCAATTGCCCTCCAAAAGGCAAAAAAAACAAAAACAAAACAAAAACATAGGCATTTGAGAAATAGTCATTCCTATGTTTGAAATACATTATTTACAAAGTACAGAAGATATGCTTGTTTACTTACTGATACTTGGACAGATTCATGAAACCTTGCAAATAATCCTATCATTGGCAAATTAGCATTTCATCCTGTGGTTGTCTGGTCCATTGGTCAGAAACAATCATTCTCATCAGTAGGGGAAAGGCTGAATAATTTGTGGTATAAGAACATAATGGAATACTATTGTTCCATAAGAAATGATGAGCAGGCGGATTTCAGAAAAACATGGAAAGAATTATGTGAACTGATGCTGAGTAAAGTGAGCCGAATCAGGGGAAGACTGTTCACAGTAACAGCAACGTTATGCAACAAGCAACTTTGCTAGATGTCGGTCCTCTCAGCTATGCAATGAACTAAGGCAATTCCAAAAGACTAATGATGGAAACTGCTATCCAGATCCCAAGAAAGAACTGTGGAGTCTGAATGCAAATCGAAGCATTCTATTTTCTTTTTTTGTTTGTTTGCCTTTTCTTTCTCATGGTTTTTCCCCTTTGTTCTGGTTCTTCTTTCACAACATGACTAATGTGGAAATATGTTTAATATGATTGCACATGCATAGCCTATATCAGATTGCTTGCCATCTTGGGGATGGGGAAGGAGAAGAGAGGGAAAAGTTTAGAACTCAAAATTTTATAAAAGTGAATGTTGAAAACTAAAAACTAATTACTTTTTTTTTTAAACCCAACAACTGTTCTAGACACTTAAGCTAGTTTTTTCTGCTCGAGGGAAAGAAGCCTTGATTGGTTGGGTCATTGGGCCATATTATTTTTCTTATTTTCTAGGAGACCAATGAAATACAATGATAAAATAACTACATAAAAGCATTTTGATGACACTAAAAAAGCCCTTCACATTGGAAGCCCTTTACAACCCACTTCTAGCCTATCTTTCTGGATCCATTATCATCTTCTTTATGTACTCTATACTCCAGCCGAACTATCTTCCTTGCTATTTTATCTTCATGGGTTGTCCCCTTACCTTCTCCAGCTCACTTGACAGATGAGGAAACTGAGGCAGGCAGTATTAAGTGACTTGCCCAGGATCACACAGCTAATAAGTGTCTGGGTCTGGATTTGAACTTAGATGTTCCTCATTCCAGGTCAGGCACTCTATTCACTCTATTCACCTAGCTGTCCTTTGACATACTCAATAAATAACAATCAATCCTTTACTTAAATACATCCAGGGACAGGCAGGTCTATTACCTCCTACTATGTCCCATTGTACTTTGGACAGCTCTCGTTGCCCTTATATCAAGCTGAAATCTTTCTCCCTAACTTGCACCCACTAACCAAAATTATACGCACTAGGGCAAAGCAAAACAAATAGCATCCCTCTTCTACATGGCTCTTTAAACAGTCAAAGTCTTTTGCCCAAAGACCCATACTCAAGTCTTTTCTTCTGTAGGCTAAACATCCTCAGTTCATTCAACAGTGGGAGAGTGTCAGATTTGGATTGAGGAAGATGAGTTCAAATCCTACCTCGGAGGCTTACTTTTGGCTGTGATCCTTACTAACCTCCTTCTGCCTCATGTTTCTCATCTGTAAAATGGGGACAATGCATCTATCTCACAGGACTGTGGTGAGGATAAAATGAGATGATACATGTATGCAAAACACTTTATAAACCATAAAGTGTCCTATGAATACTCGCTATCTCAAGGACCTCCACTATCCTGGCCATTCTCCTCTGAATGCTTTCCAGATTATTTACATCCTAAAATATGGTTCCTGGGACTTAACCATTACTGGAAACCAGGCTAATGGTAGGATATTTAAATTCAACTGAACTCAAATTCCTATAACATCCTAAGATATATAAAGCACTTCCTTCCCAACAACTGGTGAGGCAGGCAGAGAACATGTTAACACAGATGGAATACAAATGGGAAATGCAGATGGAAATACTACAGTTGGGAAAAATGGGGTCCAGAACAGAGTACTGGTTTGCCAAGTTTTATACAACTAGTCAGTGTCAGAGCTGGGATTTGAACCCAGATTTCATGTTCTTCCCATTATACCACATAGCTTCTCAGAGCGGTTGTCTTTGTTCTGTCATGTCTTATCTACCCTGATCAAGTAATTATGATAATTAATAAATCCTTAATTCATCTGGTGATGTACAGAAGTCATAAGAGTAGATATAAACTTGAGCAAAGGTGGTGCAGTGGACAGAGTTACAGGGCTAGAGTCAGAAAGACTTATCTTCCTGAGTTCAAATCTGGCCTCAGACACTTAATAGCTGTGTGACCTTGGGCAAGTCATGTAACCCTGTTTGCCTCAGTTTCCTGTGAAATGAACTGGAAAAGGAAACGGCAAACCACTCCAGTGTCCTTGCCAAGAAAACCCCAAATGGGGTCACAAAGAGTCGGACACCATCAAAATGATTCAGCACCACCAACAACAAAAATTTGAACAAATCTTCAAGTCACTATCTACCTAGTCTAAGATTCAGGACAAGTCAACATGCCTAAACATATTCAAAAGTTGTCTGTTACAAATGATCTAATGGCTTAAAGATTTCCTCACCTGACTATGGAAAAATCCCCTGAAACGTTTTGTTTCTATTATCATTCTCTCAAAAGAGGCCTGTCAGTTTTCAAGTACTTATCCCACTAATATGTAGACACTCGATAAATATCTGCTAACTGTACAAATGAGTGATATACTGACCAATTTGAGGACCTACCTATTGACTTTGAGGTTCTGAGTATCAGACCCATCTGAAAATTTTCCCAAATTTTTGGTCCTGCTTGAAAATCTGAAAGTATTTGTGGTGGTCAGTTGTTTCAATCAAGTCCAACCCTTTTATGACCCCATTTTGGGGTTTTCTTGGCAAAGATACTGGAGTTATTTGCCATTTCCTTCTCCAGCTCATTTTCCAGATGTGGAAATTGAGGCAAACAGGGTTAAGTGACTTGCCCCGAGTCACACAGCTAGAAAGTGTGAGCCCAGATTTGAACTCACAAAGATGAGTCTTCTTGAAACCATATCCTGTACTCTATCCACTGTGTCACCTCACTGCCCATTAAGTATTTGTGCAAAGGCAGATAAATAGCATATTGGCGAATTACAGTAGGGTTACCTCCAAAGACACTGGAATATTAGTCTAATGGAATGTTTGATTTCCCCCAACTCTGCCCATGATTTCTCATGGGCACCTACACACTTTTACATTCCCAATTTTCTCTTATTTTAATTTCACATCTTTAATATGGTCCTTTCTCATCACTAGATCATATAGTTAGAACTAGAAAGGGACAGAGGGGACCTCCAAGGTCATCTAGTCCAATCCCTTTGAGGGGAAAATATTCTATTAACATTGTTTGAACTTAGCTTTACGTAACTAGAAAAAGTCTAATCCAAAGCTTATTAAAGAGGTCAGGCTGGCTTCAGAGATGCTCCAGGAAAGTCATAGACCTCTTAGAGGAATGGTTGGGTCCACCACTCACCTAGGTCTTGTTTTAGGCCCACCCAAAGCTTTTGTTTGGGGTTCACTCCAATTTTATTGAATATTTATACTTACTTGCTGATATATCTTTCAAGGGCTGCAGTTCTTATACTAGCCAATGAGCTGCTTGTCCTTATGCCTTTGTTTGAACTTTATACCATGTAGACTTCACAGAGGAGGGAGCCACAGCTTTTTCTGGCTCTCTCCCTTGCCAAACAAACAATAAAATTCTTTCCAAAGGGGCAGCTAGGTGTCGCAATGAATAGAGCACTGGTCCTGGAGTCAGGAGGACCCGAGTTCAAATCCCACCTCAGGTACTTAACACACACACACACACAAACTAGCCATGTGACCTTGGGCAAGTCACTTAATCCCAATTGCCCTACCTTCCCCCCTCCAAAAAGAAAAAAAAGATCTTTCCAAAAACCTTTTTAGGCTTTGGGTTGGTCTCTCAACCCTCACCTCACAATAAGGAAACTAAGGCCCAGAAAAATAAAGTGACTTGTCTAAGGTCAGACTGGTTGTAAGTGAAAGAGCCAGAATTTTAATCCAAATTCTCTGACTCCAAATCCAGTGTTCTTTCCACTTCATCAAAAAGCCTTCTCAAGGCATCTTCCAGGCCCCTCGCTTTGCCTGTCTTCATTATCGTGTACCTGCCTTGTGTCCTTTCCCCTGACTGTGGCCATTGATAGCACAGGTAACTCTGAGGCCATGCAACTAGATAGAGAAAGTAGAAGTAAAAGAAGCCATCTACACTTAGCGTGATCAGAAGATATTGTGCCATTCCTTCAGGGCCAGGCAAAACTGGGAAGTCTGCAGTTTGTTCTTGGCACCTCCAACCAGACTCACCCCCTGGGTATGATGAATCACAGTAACCCGGCCCCCAAATCTGGGGGATCTTGCAAGGGCAGGCAGTGACTCATGTAGACACCTGGTGGGGGAGAAGGAAGTGGTTCCCACTCTGGGGTCATAAAAGATCTGAAGTTTGAATAAATCCAATCCCACCTTTATAGTCCCCAAATCAAGAGAAAGGAGGTTGGGGGAATAGGGAGAAAAGGTACCTTTCATTATCCTATGAAAACTACCTCCTATGTATACACACACACACACACACACACACACACACACACACACACACACCTCTTAGGCTTCACTTTTGTGACTTATGTTGCCATTTAGTCTGCCCCTGACTTTCACTTTAAGCCATTTTTTTAAAGTGATTAGAGACAAGGAAAGTGATTTGTCTCAATGCCCAATGATCCTATCTACTGGTCCATATTTTTATGGTGCTTTCTTCTCTCCTATAATAATCTGCTTTAAAAAAAAAAAGAAACATCTGATCAACTTTTTCACACTGAAATTTGGTAAGATTTCATACTTTGCTTTTCCATTCATTCTTTCATTCAAATGAAATTACTTTGTACAGACCACCCTGTTAGTTCTTAGGGACATACAACATTTAGATGAGACAAGTCCTCTGACCTTAGGGATCTTTACAAATTAGTAGGGTCATAACAAATACTTATGAGTGTGATTTAAAATAGGAAATAAATTCACTAAGGAGGCACAAAATAAAATGTTAGGTGATGTCAGGAATGAGGAGGAGAAGGTCATTTCCAAATGAGGGGATTGGGAAAGGCTTCATACTTCCAAGTGGTGGCATTTGAATTAGGTTTGAAAGGATAAGTGGTTATTCAAGAGGGAAAAGAGAATCTAAAATACATTCCTGGGTGGGGGTGGGGAAGGGAATAATATGGTAAATGAGAGAGCATGGCATTCTCAGGGAAGAAAGTAGCACAATTCAACTGAAGCATAGAATATAAGGAGAAGAAGGGCAGCGAGGTGGCACAGTGAGTAAAGCCCTGGCCCTGGAGCCAGGAGGACCTGAGTTCAGATCCAGCCTCAGACACTTAACACACACATAAAAAAATAGCCATGTGACCAATTGCCTTCCAAAAAACAAAAACAAAATAAAATAAAATAAAAACAATATAAGGAGAAGAGTAACATAAGGCTGGAAAGGCTGGGTGACACCAGATTATGGAGACCTGGAATTGCAAGCAAATGAGTTCAAACTTTACTTCAGAGGTAACAGGGAATCACTGAAGATTTCTGAGCAAGAGAAGTGACATAAACAGCTTTACAAGAAAGACTATTCTGGCAGCAAAAGAAAGATCACATTGGAGGAAGGAGAAAGAAAGTCAACATGATGCAGTGGAGAGGGCACTGGACTTCAGAGTCAGGAAGACATGAATTCAAATCCTGCCTCAGATTGTCCTAGCTGTGTGACCCTGGATAAGTCACCTAACCTTTCTGTGCCTCAGTTTCCTCAGATGTAAAATGTCAACGTGGCTTCTAAGGTCCCTTCTAGTTCTATATGCAGGAAGGCGATTGCAGTAGGCACTTACTAATAAGGTCCTGTATTAAGGTGGTGGCATTGGAAACAGAGGTCACCTAGGTGGTCCTGTGGGGGCTAGAGTGTGGGGTCTGGAGTCAGGAAGACTCATCTTCCTGAGTTCAAATCTAGAAGAACTGAGGTCCAAGACAGGGAGCTAGTTTGCCAAAGTTTTCGCAACTAATTTAGTATCAAAGCTGGGATCTGACCCATACTCTTTCCATTATACTAGACTGCTTTCTCAGATTGGTTGCCTTTGTTTTCTCATTGTCTGTTTTTACCTGCCTACCCTAATCAAATAATCATTTGATTATTTCATGTCATTTTTCCTGATCATAATGATCATTAACAAATCTTCCATTCATTTATCGAATAGACATAAACTTAAGCAAAGGGGATGCAGTGGATATGGTGACAGGCCTGGAATTAGGAAGATTCATCTTTGTAAGTTCAAATCTGACCTCAGATACTTAATGTGTGACCCTGGGCAAGTCACTTAACCCTACTTGCCTCAATTTCCTCACCTGTCAAACGAGCTGGAGAAGGAAATAGTAAACCACTCAATTATTCTTTCCAAGAAAACCCCAAATGGGGTCATTAAGAGTTGAACACGACTGAACAACTACAAGAATGGGAACAGAAAGGAGAGGATGGACATGAGAAATGCTATAGAAACTTAACGGACAGGACTGGGTAACTGATTGGATATGAGAGAGAGGGAAGAATAGAAAAATAATGCCATAGAGATAGGAGACAGGCATGATAGCCGATGGCAAAAATAATATTGGCATGAGGCTAAGTTCATTTTGAGACAGGTTGAGTTTGAGGTGCTAGTGGCTGTTATGGGAATGGGAATCTTAAGATCTTCCCTGCTCCTTGGCCCTTTGATAGGCATAAGTGACTCTGAGAACCTTCCCAGATTTGAAAATAGAGTCTTCCCCCTAATAGCTGAATGTGGTCACATGGAGCTTGTAGAGGGAGGCTTGTTTCTCAGGAAAGCCCACACCTTGTTGCTTTGTGATTGGGCAGTGGGTCAAGAGGGTTGTGATATTCTCTGAGCCAGGAGAAGGCTATATATACCCTGATGTGAGATTTTACTTTGGGGCTCATTTTGAAAAGAGTTGTGTGATTTGACCAGACGAGATTCTGGGCAGCTGTTGAGCCCCCCGGCTTTGAAAACCCAGATGTTGGTGCTTCCCTCTCTGGTAACTGACTAGTTATGGATGTAATGGTCAGACAGCTGGAAGCCTGTCTGCTGATCTGTTTGTCTGTCTGCTTGTAACTTGTTTGTATCCTCTGAAGTTCAGGGTGCCGACTTTTTTCCCCTGAACTAGGTAAATGACATATGTTTGAATAAAGTAAGCTTGTTAACCCATTCCAAGTTGCTTTCCTTTAGAAAAGCAGATCTAAGAACCTGTGTTGGCAGCCACCCTGGGTATGCTGGGGTGTTTGCTGCTACAGTGACCCATCTGAGTAGGGGGCTTCTGTAGGAAGCTGGATATCTGGCTCATGTCAAGTCTGGGGGTAAAGACTCTAAAATCATCTGTTTGGAGGTGGTAGTTGGAACCATGGGTGTGAATAAAGTTGCCAAGGGGAAAACTATATTAAAAAAAAAAAGACTGAAGACAAGCACCCTGACAAGAACCCACCCATACCCATCTGTCTGGAAGAGGTTACAAAAACAAAGAAAGAGAAGGACCAATTAGGAGAAAAGAAAATAGCCAAGAGAGTACTATGTTTTAAAAACAAAGAAAGGAGAAAATACAATTATCCCTTTTACATTGCAGCTTTCCCCATCACTGTTTCCATATATTGTAGGTCAGCATAAGAAATTAAATGGGAATTTAGGGGGAGTTTTGTGGAAGTTGCAGACAACATGTGAAGACCAGCAGAGGACACAGAAAAAGCTTAGAAACTCAGAAAAGTAGGGGCAGCTAGGTGGTGCAATGAATAGAACACCAGCCCTGGAGTCAGGAGGCGCTGAGTTCAAATCCAGCCTCAGACACTTAACACTTACTAGCTGTGTGACCTTGAGCAAGTCACTTAACACCGCCCCCTCCAAAAAGACAAAAAAAACTCAGAAAAGCATAAAATATATGTATTGTATAAAACCAACATATTTTATCTTTTAATACCATAGTAATTCAGACTTCTTCTCTGGTGCTAAGGAAGGGCCTAAAAATTTTACATGGGTGGCTGAAGTGGAGGAGAAAAGCAGGCTGGGCACCACATCGCCAAAACCCTTGATGTAGAAGGTATAACCATATCCAATAGAATGGAGCTGAAAACACTGTCAAAATAACCTGAGATGTCAAGGCCTGGAAAAAGGGGGAACATTGGAAGCTTCCTATTCATCTAAGTATCCTTGCTAAGGACTAAGCTTTGTTGTTTCTCTGCTGGTGAAAAATGGTAAGCGCCCTCTAATTAAATGTCCTAGAGTAATCCATATTCATGCAACCAACAAGCATTTATTATGAGAGTCTATGTGCCAGGCTCTGTACTAGGTTCTGGAAATAAATCATAAAAGTGAGATAGTTCCTGCCCTCAAGAAGCTTTATATTACTGGTATCCAACATGTTCAAATACAAAGTTATGTGCGGGGTTGGAGTTCTAACAAGAGAGATACTCAGAAAAAACTTCTTGAAGAAGGTGGCATTGGAGCTTACCTTACCCTTGGATGATGATAAAAATTCATTCTAAGGTTCACAAAGTACTTTACAAATATTACCTTCGATCCTCACAACCACCCTTGGAAGTAGGTTATTATTGTCTAGGCTATTTTTATCTCCATTTTACAGATGAGAAAACTGAGGTTCAGAGACAGTTTCAGTGGTTTGCCCAGAGCCTCACAATGTTTTATTAAGCACTGGAGGCAGGGGATCGACTCCCAGGGTCTCCGAACTGCACATCCATCTTTCATTCTGAGACAAAAGGAGCAGAGTAAGGTTGTGAGGTTTTGGACTTTTAGACTACATAGCCTGAAAGCCAAGGTCTTTTTGTTACCAGCAGATATATATAATAAAGGCCCCATTGTGGACCCAGAGGATGGAAGGTAATGACCTTGCCTTCTTCCCTCAGTTTTTGTTCTCTATGAACCACATTTGCATGTCTATCAAAGAGGATTTAGGGAGCAAAGGGGGCATGGTCTATTTCCCCTCTCTGCCCCCACACCCCTTTCACAAAGCCCCCATAGAGTATTTTGTTGTTGTTGGCAAAGGCCAGAACTTGGGCTTGAGGAGCAAAGGATTCCCCATGAGGGATTAAATAGGAACTATAATAAATTTCTTCTTGAACAAGAGTTGTGATTTCATTGATAATAGGGAACTCCCAGTAATGAAATTCTCTCTGTCAATGTATCCACTCTGCACATGAGAGACCTAGGGGATTGTCTAGAGACCACAAAGCCAGGAAAGGTCAGCCTGAGGACTTGAACCTGTCCTCCTGATTTCAAGGACACCTCTCTCTGGACTCTGCCATTCTGTTGCCTCTCACTCCAAAGAATTTCTACCCCCTTAGATATCTGGCATCATAGGCTTCTTTTTTAATTGATATATTTTTTTTACTCATCACCACTATGTTTGAGTATGTCCTTCCCTTATCTGATCACCAGTGTGTGTGTGTGGGGGGGGGGGGGAAGTAATGCGATTTCTCAGAGACTATCTGCTAAAGTATGTGAAGCCTTAGGCCCCAGTTAGGTGACCTTGAGGAAAAGAAACGGAATAATGGAAATCTCCTTGTCACCCCACCTGCCAAATAAGGGAATGTTAACAAAACAGCCAATCAATTTAAAAGATTACATGAGGAAGGGGAGGGTTGTGGTTTTCCCGCGGGGGTTTTTTTGGCTATATAACCCAGCTTTGGCTTCTGTAGGCGGCTTCCTTTCCCCGGTTTTATTTTCCAGTGACTGGACCGCCCGCTTCTGGCGAGATTCTAATAAAACTTTCTACCTTCACTTTGAGAGGTCTCTGAGTAGTCAATTTTGGTTAGGGTCTCTGTACCCCACACACCAGTGTGCCATAGTTTGGAACAAAGAATTTTTTTTTTATAAAAAGCAGTTCAGTTAAACCAACATAACCAGAGTCTGACAATATATGTAGTGTGGTGTACCCACAATCCCACACCTCTATTAGAAGAGGGTGAAGACTACTTTCTGTTTTCTTCTCTTAGAAATACGGACTTTTCGAACTACTCGCTCTCTGTCTCTCACTTTTTTGTTTTGTTTCATTCCTTCTTTGCCATTGTTCACTCCATTGGTTTATACCTTCTTTTCACACTGACTAATGTTTAATGTGAATGTATTTGTAGGACCTCTACTGGATTGCATGCTGCCATGGGGAGGAGGGGGAAGGAGGGGGAAGGAGGGGGAAGGAGAGGGAAGGGGAGAGAAGGGGAGAAAATTTGGAACCCAAGGGATTGTGGAACTGGATGTTGTAAACTAAAAGTAAATAAATTAATTAATTTTAAAAATGTTTAAAAGAAATACGGACTTTTAATCAGTACCCGAAAAATAAAAATTATTTTTAAGAGTTCATCCTAGTCTGGCATAGTGGTTAGCTTTGGTGGCTCATAGTGTCTCTGCCAAGAGCTGTTGGCCTGCCCTTGTTAGGATGTTTTTTAAATCCTTGTACCTTAGTAAATGTACATAGTAAATATGGGTAGCTAGGTGGTACAGTGAATAAAGTGCCAGGTCTGGAATCAGGAAGACTCATCTTCCTGAGTTCAAATCCAGCCTCAGATACTTACTAGTTGTGTGACCTTGGGCAAGTCACTTAACCTTGTTTGCCTCAGTTTTCTCATCTGAAAAATAAGCTGGAGAAGGAAATGGAAAACCATTCCAGTATTTCCACCAAGTGAAACCCAAATAGGGTCACAACGAGTCAAACATTACTAAAAACAGCGGAATGACAACGGACCCTTAGTAAATGAGAGCAGAAAATCAGTAGAGGACCCAAATGAGCTGAAGCCCAGTAAACAGTAGCAGTCCATATAGTTCAATGATAAAAGATTCCCAGAAAATAACATGTGATTGGCTAATAAGAAAATAAGTTTTGCATGACCTCACATACATAATGGATATCAAATTGCTTGCCTTCTCAAAAAGGAGGAAGAGACAGGTGGAAGAGAATTCAGAACTCAAAAATTTTTTTAAATGAGTGCTAAAATGTTTATATGTAATTGGTAAATATTTAACAAAATAAAAATATATTGGAAAAAGTGCATATATGCTCACATAAAAAAAGAACTTGTAATGTTCAATTACTTAAGCCTAGTAAAGAGCTGTGTGATACCAACCACTCATGTACCTAACTAGGGACCCTCCATATGTGTGCCCTGAACATGTGTTTTCCTCACATATTTATCTTTACATATATTCACTGACCATATATTTCCCTATGTGTACACCATCTTTGTGTGGTCTCTGAAGTCAGTCAATAAACATTTATTAAGAACCTACTACATGCCAGACACTGTGTTAAATGCTGGGGATAAGGTAAAAGACAATCTTTCTCTCAAGACTCTTATAGTCTAATGCTGGGGGTAAGGTGGGGGAAGGGAATGGAAAAAACTACATACAAACAAGTTTTATATACATATATACACACACAAGATATATTGGATATCAGTTCATGGAAAGCACTGTAACTAAGGGACATCAGGAAAGGCTTCCTATAGAAGTTGGGAACTTGAGAAAAGCCAGGGAATGCACTTTTGGAGAAGGGAATGTGTTTATGGGAGGAGGGCGCCATCTTTTCCTATAATTTTATTTGTTATGTTGTTTGAGTAAATGTATTTTGTTTTGAATTAATGTAATTACTGGCTAAATCACAAAAGTAAGCATAATAGAGGTTCATGACTTAAGGTTTTGAGTATTCACTGACCCTCAGAGTGCCTGGAACATGAGGTCACTTTTTTTAGGGACTGTGCATGGAAAGGGGAGGGGAGTTGTCCCAGTAGGTTTATAGAAGGAATCTCTACTCAAACACAAGATATATTTTTTTTTAGCATTTCTAGTCTGTCTCATATTGTTGTTTATAGGCAACCTACTTGTAAGTCTAGCCTTGGATGTGATGGAGAAGTTAAACCAATTAGAAACCTTCAATATTGCTTCTTTGTAATGTCAAGGTTTTCTCAGAGGATTTTCCCCTGTAAATATCAATCACACTGCTAAGCTATTCTTATCTGAGTCAATAACAGTGTGTGAAGTCTACCTTGAAGGTCTAAATGCCAATTTCCTTTCTTTTTTTAATAGACCCAGAAGGGCCTCATTTGTAATCCTGAGGCTTTTCCCTTCCTCCATATAAACAGCTTCAGGGTTGTTGATGACTGCAGATTCCTTATCCAGCGGTGAATTGGAGTTTAAAAGTATTTACTTTAAAAAAAAAAAAAACCTTTGCACAGCTCAGGACACTGTGCAACAGACTTTAAAATCACATTCAAAAGAAATAAAGTTGTTTTGCAAATAGGTAGGAAAAGAAAATCCCACTCAAAGACAACCCAGCTAACAGAACAGCAGTTATCCTCTTGGTGAATGCGCTGCTAAAATGGGTAGGAGACAGAAAGGCCAGCTGCAGGAGAAGGAGGTGATGGGAAGAAGTTTTGGAGAAGGGACGGATGAGAGGGCACTTTGCAACATAAAAGAGAGGAGTGGCTGACAGGGTTCAGTAGCTGCTGTGGGGCAAGATCATTTTCTGCGGTTGTGTCCAAGGAGACATGGGCCATTTTTGGCTAACCAACATATCCATATTTCAGATGCCAAACTGTTGGCACTTGGTGAAATTTTGTGCATAATGATATTTGAAACTTCAAATGTTAGTGTTCTCCACCCTTGGGCTTTCCTTTTCTACACCCTAACTGGTTCTAATCTTTTCCCTCTAGGATAGCAATATATATAGACAAAGGTAAGACAGATTCTTTAGTCAACATTTCTAAAATGTTATTGTTTGGAAAATTGAAAATATATGTAAAGATAATGAACAAAATTGATTTCTGGCTTTGACATTTTATCCGGATTATAAACTCCTTTTGTCTATAGCTCAAGGAAGAAAGGAAGACAGACCTTGGAATGCTGAAAGCTTTCCGCTTCATCAGCCTGGGTATCTCTCTGACCTGACACTTCGAAATGACAAAAGAAATGCTTCAGAGGGGCTACACTATTGATGAAAATAAATTAAAGTATAGAAAAATCTTTCAGGAAAGAGGGGACGGATCATTTC
This sequence comes from Petaurus breviceps papuanus, assembly GCF_028583685.1. Lineage (NCBI taxonomy): Eukaryota > Metazoa > Chordata > Mammalia > Diprotodontia > Petauridae > Petaurus > Petaurus breviceps. The sequence goes on from NW_027187325.1 coordinate 11,548,068, forward strand.
CCCCTTCTTTATTCGCCACATTTTCATGAATGGAATGGACAGTTCAGGAAGCTGAAGCAGGTTAGCCAGAAAATCCAAAACCCTACAGGACTTTCAGACAAGCCTGGGGGTGATTAGCAGAGAACTGATGGGTAAAACTATGTCCTTAAAACTGTAACAGAAGCCTCTTTTGCAAATGAAAACCACGTTGACTCATTTAACTTCTCCACCATTCTAATATCATGCCCTACTTTATTGAGTATTTGAATGCCACCTACTGGGCACAAAAAGCTTCCTCTGAATTGGAACAATAAAGTTAATTCATGCCCAGCAAACTGGCACCGATTGTCAATATCCTCCTGGCCTCCAAGCATTCTTTGGAGCCCCGTGCACTTTATGGAGTGCTGAGTGATGGACGGATAATGAAAGGCATTCTTTGTCATTGTCAAATCCCCTATTCATGTTTGAGTTATGCCCACTCATCCAAAAGGAACAGATCCTAGGGTATTATAACTGCTACCTGATAGTTAATCAAGCAGGATTTCAGGTTAATGTTCTTGAAGCATTGGACAATTGGAAAACGCCACTAAACTTCTTATTGAAATGCAGATCATAGCCACCAATGTTATTTCTCTGCTGATTTGACTGTCTCCCTAAACAACCACTCAGCACAAGTCGGACCTCTTTTTATTGTACACGAAACATTGAGAGGCAATGTGGCAGAGTGTGGAGTGGGGGGAGGGTGTCCCTGGGAGTCAGAAAACCTGAGTTCAGGGAGAGGTTCTGCCACTTATTGTGTGACCATGGTCAAATTATTTAAATTCTGAGCCTCAGATCCCTCCTCTATAAAAATAGAAATAATAATGTAGTGGCACTATAGGCAACACAGATTTATAGAAAGATTTAGGATTTAAAACCTTGGTTTGATTCCTAGCTCTGTGATCTACTACCTGCATGACCTTGGGAATGTCACTTAACCTCTGTGGCTTCACTTTCCTCAAGTACAAAATGAAGAATTTACATGGGCTGGTCTTCAAGGTCACTTCAAGCTCTAAATCCTATGATCCCTAACCTAACTCAGGACAGCTAGAGGGTGCGGTGGATAGAGCACTGAAGTTGAAGTTAGGAAGATCTGAGTTCAAATCCAGCCTCAGACACTTGCTAGTTGTGTGACCCTGGGCAAGTCACTGAAGCCAGTTTGCCTCAGTTCTCTCATCTGTGAAATGAGCTGGAGAAGGAAATGACAAACCACTCCAGCATCTTTGCCAAGAAAACCTCAGATGTGGTCACGAAGAATCAGACATGACTGATAAATGCCTGAACAACAAAAATAACCATCATCGATTCATGACTGATATGAATGAACAACATGAAACGACCCAACTCAGGGACTTTCATAAATATTAAATGATACTTATCCTACCTCCTAGCCAAACTGGTTGGTTCTCATTCCCCTATATTACCTTGCCCTTTCCAAGACTTTGCTCAGGCTCTTTCTAACTCCTACCAACCATTTCTGTCTCCTAAAGTCACTCTCTTCCTTTAAGACCCAACTTGGTAAATACCTCTAAAAGAAAGCCTTTCCTGAATGCCCCAACACACTCTCAGAGCAGTTGAAAGGCACTCTATTCAGCCAGAGACACAAGAGTGAATTAGGTACAATCTAGGTCCTTAGAGAAACTTATAATACTAGGTGGCAGTAGGTGACACAGTGGACAGAGTGCCAAGACTAGAGCCAAGAAGACCTGAGTTCAAATTCAGCCTCAGACACTTCCTTGCTGTGTGACCCTAAGCAAGTCACTCAACCCTGTTTGACTCATCTGTAAAATGAGCTGAAGAAAATGACACACCACTCCAGTATCTTTGCCAAGTAAACCCCAAACAAGGTAACAAAGAGTTGGATACAACAGAAACAACTCAACCATAAAAACAACGATCTTATTGATTCTTCTTTTAAAGCAGGAGGCCATCATACACACTGACCCACACCAAAATAGATGTGCTTAAAACCGCTGAAGTCCTTATCTGGTCTAAGATTTTAGTCCCCGGGGTCTGAGTCCTTCCATTCGATGGTTTTTCATACAAAGTTTTGGACATAAATTGATACACAAATTTAAGAGCAGTGTACTTACATTACACAGTAGCAGAAGTGCAGGAGTTCTCAGGGGCAAAGAATCATGGAATCAGTGCACAGTTCATGGAACACAGCCATGGGAGTCCATCCAGATGGAAATGACAAGGGGAAGTAATTCTCTTATACATCTAGGAAGGCTCAGAATACGAGGTGATCTTTTAGGGAACTGCTTACATGAATGGAGAGAACTGTAATATTTGTTTAGGGTGAAAGGAATTACATTATACCTATGTTTTTGGGAATATGATTTAATTTACATAAAATGCATATAAACAGCAGAATATATTGTGTCAGATTAGGGTTCTCATCTATGTAAAAACAAAAAAAGACAAGTCCCTTAATAACACTGACTACCCTCAGCTTGTTTTATGCTCGGATTATATGGAGGTTTTTTTTTTCTCTGCACATTCTGATACTTAGTGAATAACCAAGTTATAATTCAAATTAATCAATGAAATTATAAATAAAAGAAGAGAAATGAGTCGTTGGTCTGGAGGACATTAAAAGTATTTCCAGCTAGGTACCATACTTAGAAGGGCAGCTAGGTGGCACTGTGGGTAGAGTGCCAGGCCTAGAGTCAGAAGGATGTAGTTCAAATTTGACCTTAGACATTTACTAGCCGTGTGATCCTGGGCAAGTCATTTCACACTATTTGCCTCAGTTCCTCATCAATAAAATGAGCTAGCAAAGGAAATGGCAAACCACTCCAGTATCTTTGCCAAGAAAACCCCAAATGGGGTCACAAAGAGTTGGATGCAACTGAAACTCAACAATAAAAAACATACTTGGAAAGTGAGAATGAAATGAACAGGTTCATGAATCCTTAAAGTCTCATCAGAAAGAGCAAGATAATGCCTGACATATATACCTTATATATCATATATATATATATATATATATGTTGTAATGGAAATGTAAATTTTAAAGATCTTCCCTGCCCCTAGGCTAA
>NW_027187325.1:11551139-11600318 GCF_028583685.1 Petaurus breviceps papuanus
TGTAATGGAAATGTAAATTTTAAAGATCTTCCCTGCCCCTAGGCTAATGTGCACCTGGAGACTGGGGTGGGAGGCTTGTTTTTCAGTTGATACTTTTTGATTGGCCAGTGGTCAATAAGGTTGTTACATTCTCTGAGCCAGGAGAAGGCTATATAAGCCCTGATGTGTAGCTTTGTTTTGGGACTCACTTTGAGAAGTGTTCTGTGATTTGATCTGAATTCTGGGAAGCCGTTCTTGAGAGTCCCCCGGCTTTGAAAAACCCAGAATGTGGAAACCCAGATGTTGACTGGGTATGGATGTAATGGTTGGACAGTTTGGAAATCTGTCTACTTGATGTTTCTGTCTTGATAATTATGCCTGTATATTTTGAGGTTCAGGGTGCTGACCTTTTTGCCCTGAAAAAGGTAAACGATATATGGTCTGACTGATTAAAGTAAGCTTGTTAACCCATTTTGAGTTGCTTTCCTTTAACAAAGCAGATCCAAGAACCTGTGGTAGCTGCAAACCCTGAGGAGGCTTGGGGTGCTTGCTGCTACATATGTATATATATATATATCATATATAACGCTTTGAAAAGCACTTTCCATATGCTCCTTTGAAGTGCACCGCAATCCTACAGGACAGATACTACAGATATCAGTCCCCATTTTATAGATATGGGAAATGAGGGAAGGGAAGGGAAGTAACTTGCCCATGGTCAGAGTAGAAGAAAGTTTGAACTCACATCACCCCTGACTCCAAGGCCAACATTCTGTCCACTATGACAACCAATGAGCATTATCTATTACGCGCCAGGCATAGGAACAGGGGCACCGAGGATATAAAGATTAAAAAAAAATGAAAAAGTACACATAGAACAGTATATGATACAGTAGTTTTGATATCAAACAGCATTTCGTTGCTATTGTTGTTCAATCATGTTGCTGGTCAGACATGTCCAACCCCACACAGGAACTGTACATTTGAGAAAGGAAGGATTGAGAAAGGAAGTATGAAGGCACAAGGAAACAAATACCATCCATTGTAGATCAAGCACTACTAAATGTATCTCCAAGATGCAGTTATAGACCATGCATAAAAGTTTTGTTTTTGTTGAAAACGAAAAAATGAAAAAAAAACAAAAAAATGAAAATATTGTTGAATTGTTTTAAGTCATATCCTGCTCTCTGTGACCTCATGTACCATAGCACACCAATATGGTCCATGGAGTTTTCTTGGCAAAGATAATAGAGTGGTTTGCCATTTCCTTATCCAATTCATTTTACAGATGAGGAAACTGGCAAACAGAGTTAGGTGGCTTGCCCAGGGTCACACAGCTAGTAGTAAGTGTCTGAGGCTGGACTTGAACTCATGAAGATGAATCTTCCTGATTCCTAATGCATAAAAAGCAGCACCAGAAGTCCCCTGGTAGGAAGTGCAGAACCAAAATGGCAGAGTAAAAGCAGAAATGCCCTGGTAGTGGTGAGAGTGAGCTGCAGAAATTCTACTGAGGACGTATCATTCTAGTGTTGTTTAAGAGACGTGATTTGGAAGATGGTCCAGGGCTCAGCTCATGTTGCTACTAGGTTCTGTTCCATTATTGCTTGTGTGCCTCTTTGTGGGTTTTTTCCCCATGATCTTAAAATGATGGAGGGCTTAGGGTGGGGGGATATGGAAGACTACTGTCAAGAGTAGCTTCCTCTGTAGTGTTTTTCTGTTAATTCCCTGAGTAGGCTGGATGAGAGACATGAGCAGGTTAACAGTTCAACCCCAGGCACATACCTGATAAATTTCTGCTGAAGTATTTCTTCTCTCAAAGGAATGGCTCAAATAAGGGGGCAGAGGGGAGGAGGGAAGGGGAGAACAGCATTTATTTAACAAATGGAAAAAACCACTCATTGCACATGGAGATTCTGGAATCTGTTTCTATAGGTGAAATGTTTCCCAGTGCAGGATATAAAATGAGATCACATTAGTCAGTTAATTTTAAGATTATATATACATTGATGTTAAGTAATCTTAGTTTAATTCTAAACTGTCAGAACCTTCTGATCATCACTTGGTACTTTTAGATCCTGAACACACTCACACAGTTAATCACAAAGCTATTTACACTTCAGGGCAATGGTTGATATTGGAGTTGGCAATTAACTTTAAGGAAATCCTCTTTTTTTTTTCTCCTGCTTTGAATATGGGTACCATTCAATTGCTAAGAAATCAAACTTCTAAAACTATTTTAATTTCTCCCACTAAAAGATTTTAAATTTCTTCCTAGTAAAATGCACTTTAAAAAAAGGAAAAGGATTATTTCTGGAGGATTTTCAAAGTGAATTCATGAATGAAGTTTTTTGTTTGTTTCTTTTGCTTTTTGGAGGGCAATTGGGGTTGAGTTACTTGCCCAAAATCACACAGCTACTTGTGTGTGTGTGTGTGTGTGTGTTAAGGGTCTGAGGCCAGATTTGAACTCAGGTCCTCCTGACTCCAGGGCTGGTGTTCTACTCACTGCGCCACCTAGCCACCCCTAAACTTCCTTTGTTTTTCTTTTACTTTTTGGAGGGAAATTGGGGTTAAGTGACTTGCCCAAAGTCAAACAGCTAGTAATTGTGTCAAATGTCTGAGGCTGGATTTGAACTCAGGTCATCCTGACTCCAGGGCCGGTGCTCTATTCAGTGCACCACCATTTTTTTTTTTTACTTAGCTGCTACAATGAATATTTTTTGATATATTTTTCTTTGCAAGTTTTAATCATATCTTCAACCATATTAACATTCTTCAATTTTATGATGCCCAATTATTTTTTTCTAAAACCTAGTCACCTATATTAAAACATATTATAGTATATGAATCTAAGAAAATGGGTGAGATCTCCAAGATTTAACCCCAGGTCATGCTTCACACACAGTGGATAGAACATTGGTTTCCTTAGTTCAAATCTGGCCTCAGACACTTACTAGCTGTGTGACTCTGGGCAAGTCTTTTAAGCCTGTTTACCTCAGTTTCCTCATCTGTAAAATGAATTGGAGAAGGAAATGGCAAACCACTCAAATTTTCTTTGCCAAGAAAATCCCAAATGGGGTCACAAAGAGTTGAACCAAACATTCTTCATTTCAGAATTTTTTTTTTGGCAGAAGGTACCATAAATCCACATGTAGGTTTCCTTGACCCCGCTTCTTCCACAATGAAAAGCACATGAGATTTAGAGTTGGAGGACCTACATTTGAATCCTGCCCCAACTGCTTGCCGTTTTCTACCTATTTCATCCTTCCTTCCTTCTTTCCTTCCTTCCTCCCTTCCTCCTCCCCTTTCTGTCCACATGGGGAATTATATCCTTACATACCTCTGCCCAAAGGAATATAAATTTTGATCACCAAAGCCTCACAAGATATCTTGGGGTTTGGGGCAAGATTTTTTTTTCTTCTCTTCCCTACTTATATATTCTATTATTTTTTAAAACTGGGACAATTAACTCTTCTGTCCCATGTAATTTCATTTATGATTTCTTGAAATTGAGCTCCTGAAACAAGCATTTAATAACTCTAATAATAATTTAATAATAATAATAGCTCTATAGCTACTTGACCATGCTTCCAAATAACACTGGCTCTCTCGGTAATTGGTCAATAATAGGTCCAAGCTGAAGCCTCATTGTTTGAATTTTGATGGCTCAGAGTGAGTGTAAATAACAATTGTTTCTGTTCTACTCAGGAACCCTGAGGGTATTCCCTTCCCAGACAGATTTTTTTGGGGGTAGGGGGGAATAGGCAAACTAAATTTTCTTTTGCCTCATTTCTTATCTAGCCTTAAGTCACTGAATGGGTGTTGCCTCAGAAAAACTGAAACTTGGGAAAGACCTTTCTTAAAAAGGCTAAGGCATCATCTCCAGTCATCCTGACCTGTGCCTTGGACACAGATAACCCTGGAGGAGATAGAGAGCCTGATGACTTTGCCCAGCCTTGCCTCACTTAAATCCAAGTCACTTCCAAGTCAAGACATCACCCTCCTGATGTCATTGGTCCTCTTCATGGACAAAGGACAAAAAACAGTACCTATATGATATTGCGTGAACTTAACCTTAGTTTCCTCAGCTGTAAATTGAGAGTTTATGACCCCTAAGGTCCATCCCCACTCTCTAATTCAATGACCATCCAATATTATTGTCTCCAGTGAAACCACTGATTCCAAAAGTAAGAGGTGTGATGTCAACTATGAAATAATGAAATTAATCCTCTGCTTTAGAGGTCAGCTCAGGACTACAAATGGCAGGTGTATGTAAGGTGGATTTTAGTATACGTAAGGTGGATTTTTGATATTTTTTTTTTAGATAATAATTCCCAGGATCATAGATACTAGTTGCCAGGATCCATAGCAATGGCCATAAGAATCTTCAGTTCCCAGGCTCATGGTTAATAAATATCTCCACACTTGTGCATCATATTATAATCTTAAAATAATATAAACATTTGAGTTCACCTGGTAAATACCCACTGCAACTGTGCAGTGAGATATAATGATGAGTTAATGTAAATTTCTGAGGCTATTATTGGCAAATTGTCTTCTTGGTCTGTTAACCGATAAATCAAGTGGGCACTGGTCAGTAAGCAAGGAATCTGTATGCTTGTCTCAACTGGCCTCCAGTGAGGCCAGTGAGGAATGCACAAGTTGGAATGCTGTGTGTGCTTTGATCAGCCCCATCAAGGCTTAGGGGAATTGTTAATGTGTGTTGACTAGCCCCCATCAAGATTTACGGGACCTGTAAGAATTGTAGCGCCTACTATATTCTCACCCACCCCTTTGAGAAGAGTAATTAGGGAATGCTGTAGGAGTTGGTGCTTCCATATCAGCAACCCCTTTAAAAAAACTAGAATAAAGTAAGCTTATTTAACCCCTTATTATGACTCTGTTTCTGTCTTCCTTTTTGCCTGGATCAAGAGTGAACCTGCTAGGGGCAGCTAGGTGGCACAGTGAATCGAGCACCGGCCCTGGAGTCAGTAGGATCTGAGTTCAAATCCAGCCTCAGACATGTAACACACACAAAAAAAACTAGCCATGTGACCTTGGGCAAGTCACTTAACCCCAATTGCCCTCCAAAAACCAAAAAAAGAGTGAATCTGCTAGAAAAGCTCCCCTCTTGAAGACAATCAGACTCAGCACAAGTGAGGGAGAGGGCACAGAAACCCTGTGAATCACCTCCAGGCCTTGAGATCAACAGAAACCCAACCACTTTAATAAAGTTTACTCAAGCTGATCAAAAGATGACAGTGCCCTCTGTCTAGGCACCAAACTCACCTTTAGGGTCTTTCTTGGAATCCCTTCTCTACCTGTGTAAGTGAGTAGAGTACTTTCTACTTCCTGGTGTTCTTGCAAAAGAAGCAGAAAGATTGTGCCCAGAGCTATCCCTCCCGTGCCTTCAACTGAAGCAATGAAATACCTGGAGGCCGGATTACTGCTCCGAGAAAAGAGATCTCACCTGATACTAAAAGAAAAAAAAAACCTAAAGTCTTTCAGTCTGCCCATAATATCCCCCTTGTCACTAATCAAATCAGAGAGACCCTCCTCTTCTTGAGATCACAGACACCCTCTCCATCTACTCCATTGTTTATTTTTAACTTTTTTTTTTTAATATTCCTCCCCTTCAGTTTCCCCTTCAAGACTATCTTTGATTGTCACCTGGATTAAAAATTTTTAGAAACCAAGAAAGTCAAAATGTGATTTGCCTGAGCCTGTAATCATCTAACAGGGCTCCAGGCTCTGTATCCTTGCAAGGGTAGGTCTGTCCCTTTCTCTCGATATTTGTCATCCTTGTGTCTAATTTTTCCTTCTAATCTGGTTATAAGACCAAATATGAAGAATAAGATAAATTCCTTATAATATCATACGCTTTGCTTTAGGTTTAAAAAAAAAAAGACACATCTACCTCACCTCTCTTCTCAAAATTCAACACCAAAAGATTCTCCAAGTCTAAGATGCTTTTCCATTGATCTGTCTGGCTTAATTGATGTTTCTGCTACAAATTTTTTGACTGATTGTGGTCCAAGGCACTTAGATTTTACTATATTTCTAGATTGGGTCAAGATCTTCAGAAGATAAATAGAGATTGTCCAATACTGAGAGAATCAACTTGTCTTTGAAATTCACCCATCGCAAAACATTTCTAACGAGCCAGTTTTAATGATCTCAAAGGACTTCTCCTAACTATAATTTTCTGTGACATCTCCCTAGACACAAAAGCAAAATTGGCATGTTTTGGTTTAAAAAAAGAAAACCTTCAAGCTGCCAGATAACTTTCCCCAGTATCAATTTTTCTACTTTCAGAGTGGAATGATGGGAAAAGCACCATACTAGGAGTCAAACCTAGTTTCCAGATCAGTTCTGCTACCAACTGTATGATTTGGGCCTAATTATTTAATCTAATTTAGAGTAGTACTCTAAACTGGTCTCTCAGATAGCTTCTCACTGTAACCCATCTGTGGTTTATTCTGAAAGATCATGGTAGGAAAAAAATGCTTTCATCCTGCCTTCTCTTTTTGGTCCCAAATTTACAAACCAGGAATCTCCTTTTTTTAAGAACTATTACTATATATGAAAAGCCATTCTGAAGAAATGAGCCTGCCACATGTTATAATCCTAGAGAGGCAAGGTTGCATTGCGGTGAGAGTTCTGTGCTTGGAATCAGTTTACAGCCTATCCCAGGCAATTACTATCTGTGTGACTAGTAGAGTCTCAGGGGCCTATTCTGTAAAATAGGGTTAATTATAACAGATCTAACCCCACAGGGCTATTGTGAAGCAACAATGAAATAATGCATGTGAACCTTAAAGCACTACATAAATGTGAGCAACTATTATAATCTGAAAATAAGGTATTTGTTTAGTGAAGAGGAAAGTACACTGGCCTAGGAGTTTGGGGGCATGAGTTCCATTTCCAGCTGTGTGGCTCTGGACAGGTCATTTTACCTTCTCCAGACCTCATCTATAATAACAGCTGCCATTTCTTTGGCACATTGGTGTTTAAAGACCACTTTAAATTGATTTTGTTTAATTTACTGTTCACAGCAACCCTGTGAGGTAGATAGGGCAATCACCCCCATTTTGCTGATAGGGAAACTGAGGCTTAGAGATTCTGTGACATATCTGAGGTCACATAGCAGACACAGATTTCAAACCCAAGTTATCTTCTGGCTCCAAGCAAAGTGTTCTTTCCATTATAACGCGCTTTAAGGGCCAGCTTTAGGGCACCTTCCAGATCTAAATGCCAAGACACTCTCTTACATTGGTGACTGTACTTTGAAGTCTTAGGACCAAAGGCATGACGTCAAGTGGATGTCACTGTCACTAGCCAAAGAGAAATCACAAAAGTGTAAACGCTAACAGCCCCAATCTTACACATTCCCATGAATCTGGCAATGGCATGTTTTTCGCCTCCTCTCTCTAGCTCTAGTAATTATAAAACCAAACTAAAATCAAATGACATGATTTCGCCCCCAGAGCAGCCCTTCCTAGGCGTCTCTAATCACTGTTTGTATTTTCACATGTCAATCTGTGGAAGCCCCAATCCCTGTTTTCTTTCCCACATCCCTCAGCAGCTGTCACAGAAGAAGTTTGGTGGAAACAAAAGTTCCTTCCTGTAGCATTCCCTACCCAGAGTCCCCTTTGTGCTGAATATTCATGGATAAACCCTGAATTATTGATGACTCTGTATACATTTCAGATTGGAAATGACAATGTTTTGCAGAGGGATTGTTCTCATTGGACCCACAGTCAGGCCTGGCTTCTTTCATCATTTTGCCATGTCTAGATGGCCCTTCTTCCTTGATGTACCACATCGTGGATAAAGCTGCAACTCTCTGCATTCAGGCTCATGGACAATTTTGAGATCAGATTACAATATTATTTTTGTACAAGGTTCTTTGAAGTCCCAGCTGGAGGAGAGAGAGCATTGTAGTGATTAGGGGGCCAAGCTTCTCTGGGAAGGCAGTATGCACAGATGAATACTAAATGCCATTACAAAGGAGCACCTGGATAGATATAGAAGAATTCAGCTGGCTCCAGAGAGAATAGTTTTTATTTAGTCAAATAAAAAAAAATTCTCATCCTCAGTAAGTACTTAATTCAGAAGGAAACTGTTTTCTGCAAGAAGAAAGTGCTGAAGTTTCTTCTAACACCTCTGAAATATCTTTGGGGCTGGTCCTCGACAAAATCAGAAAGTAAGCAAAGTGTTTTGGTTTGTTTTTTGTTTTTTTCCAGAGCTCTTCCAATCTTCCTTTGGGACCTTCTTCCTCTCATTGGATGACTCAATAAATCAAGTGACAAGCATTTATCAAACACTTGCTATGTACCAAGAACTTTACTAGGTGCTAGATACAAATAAAATGGATGTATAGAATGATTTCACACACACACACACACACACACACACATACATGCATATTTGTGTCTAATGGTAGCCATCAGGTGGAGAGTGGGGGATGGGGGGTGGGAGATAGGAAGGAAAAAAAAGGCAGAAAAAAAGAAATGTGCATGAGAATTTTATATTTTAGAGCAATAGCAAGTTGTACACAATAGACTTGCAGCTTCATGTACAATAATTTTTTTTTTTAAAGCAATCGGGGTTAAGTAACTTGCTCAAGGTTACACAGCCAGTTATTTCTGGGTGTGGTGCTGAGTATCTGAGCCTGGGATTTGATCCAGGTCATCCCGACACTGGAGCCGGTGCTCTTACTCGCTGAGCCACCTGGCCGCCCCCAACAATAATTTTTTTTTTATTCTGCTTTGTTACGGAAATGCTTATTTTATTTCATAAATTTAAAATAAAATCATTTTTTTAAGTGAGGCAATCCTTAACCTCAAGAAGGTTACATTGTACTAGGGTATTAAAACATGTTCATAGATAAGTAAATGCAGGATATATACTCAATAAATAAATAGCAATGGGGGCAGCTAGGTGGTGAAATGGTGTACCAGGCCTGGAGTCAGGAAGAATCATTTTTCTGAGTTTTAAGTCCAACCTCAGACACTTACTAGCTGTGTGACCCTGGATGAGTCACTTAACCCTATTTGCCTCAGTTTCCTCATCTGTAAAATGACCTGGAGAAGGAAATGACAACCCACTCCAAGTACCTTTGCCAAGAAAACCCCAAATGGGGTCACAAAGAGTTGGACATGACAGAAATGACTAGACAACAACAACAAAATAACAATGGAAGGTGAGAGGGTGGAGAAATCAGGAAATGCTTATTATAGTACATAGCATTTGTGCTGAATCTTGAAGAGTGCTGAGGTTTCCATAAGGTGGAAGTGACAAGGGAGAGCAATGTAATCATTTGGGATAACCAGGGTGAAGGTACAGAGGAAGGAGGTAGAATGTGCTATACAAGGCCCGGCAAGCAGGCCCATTTACCTACAAAGGGTTCAGCAAACTATGGCCCCCCAGTTATTTTTGTAAGGTCAGGGAGCTAAGAATGTTGTTTACATCTTTAAATAAAGTTTTATCGGTTCCCGTCATATTCATTGATCTATGAATTGTTTGTGGCTGTTTTGACACTACAACAAGCAGAGTTGAGAAGATGTGACAAAGATCACACGCAGCACTATTATCCCCCATTGCACTGCAAATCTCAGTGATGCAGGTGTAACAATAGCATGTCAAATTCCACACGCATCATGGTACAGTGACATTTACTTATTTCCCTTTAATTACCAGTGCATATCCGCCATGTCAAAACAAAAATGTTTTATTGTGAATTATTTGTAAATTTTAAAAAATTTTAAACTTAAATACAAAATAAGAAAAGAAAAAGAAACAAATTTAAATACTAAAACTAAAATAACACAAAATAAGAGAAAAGAAAAAAAAAACATTGCCATGTGCACAGCAGAACATGAGAGGATTCAAAACATACAGCAATAAATTTCCATTTCAAGAAAGCCTATATAATAAATACAACACTGTCCATCTTTGCTTCCTTGTAAGTTTTCTTTTGTTCTCTGCTGTGCACTTTTTACTTTGTTCTCTTTTCCCCCTTAATCCCCAACCCCAGAAGGCTACAATTAAGGATGGAGATTTATAGATATAGAAATACATCTTTGCATGCATATATACACATACACATATACATATGCATACACATATAGACATACACATAGATATACATATATGTACACATACACACGCATATATACTTAGATATAGATAATCATAGACATATACATTCATATTCATCTATGTAAGGCCATACTATACTTATTTATTTTCTGTTTCTCTGAGGGTGGATAACCTCTTCCTTCATAAGTCCAAAACTTTCCATATTTTTCCAAGTCCACCAACTCATAATTTCCTCCACCACAGGAATATTCTCACCTAATACTGTCTAGTTGTTTTAAATAGTTCAAAACAATGTTGATAAACACATAGTGTAGTTTCCCTATTTTTCTCTTTTGATTAAATCTATTTTAGCCTGAACTTTGTCCAAGATCATGATTGCCACCCTGCCTGTTTTCCTCTAACAAATTCTACTCCTGATCGTTTTTTTGTTTTTGTATGTCTCATTTCCTATCCCTTCTGACTCCTCTAATTTGCCCACTACCTTCCCCTCCTACTACGTAACCTGCCTTCCCTCCAAGGACCCTTCCCTTATCCTCCCATTCCCATTAATCTAAACACCCTTCTATATGCATGCCCCTTTAACCTATTCCCTCACCCTTCCCTCTAAAAAGCCCTCCCTTATCCTCTCCCCATTTCCCTATCCCCTTAGTGTTTTATTTCTTTCTGAATTTAGAAGATTTTTATATTCTTCTAGATATATACATATTGTTCCCTCTTGAACTTATTCCCAATGACAGTAAGTTTCCAGAAATACCAGTCCTCCTCCCCCATCTAATTCCTCAGTTCTTCCTCTCACACCTCATTTGTACAAGATAATCACTCTTTTCAGCCATTCCTAAATGCTTTGACTTTTAAAAATCACATCATTCTCAGACCTACCTTAATCTTTCTTATGAATTACCCAATTACTAATAACAATTTTAGACATACATTTTCAATTTTATATACATAAAAGGTAAACAGTCTGTCCTTATTGAGTCCCTTAAAATTGTCTCTTTACTCTTGTATATCAAATCTTCTATTAAATTCAAGTTTGTTTGTTTTTTTAACAAATTCCTGAGAGTCCAGCAATTCATTAAATGTCCATTTTTTTCCATTCAGGATTATGCTTAGCTTTGTTTGGTATGATATTTTTGGCCAAAAGCCCAGTTCTTTTGCTCTTTGATATATAGTGTCCTAAGACCTTTTAGTGTCTTTTAGTATTGCCACTACTAGGTCTTGTGTGATTCTAATTGTGGCACCACTATATTTAAATTGGTTTTTTTTCTTGTCATTCATAATATTTTATCCTTGAGCTGAGGTTTTGGAATTTGACTGTGATATTACTGTGGGTTTTCCTTGCAGGATCTCTTTAAGATAGTGATCAGTGGATTTTTTTTTCTATTTCTACTTTCCCCTCTTGTTCTAATGCTTCAGGACTTAATTGTTTCTTATATTACAATATCAAGGTTCTTTTTTTGATCATAGATTTCAGGTGGTCCCATTATTCTTAAGTTTTCTCTTCTTGATCTGTTCTCCAGATCAGTTGTTTTTCTTATGAGATGTTTCACATTCTGTTCTATTTTTTTCATTCTTTATATTTTGTTCTGTTATTTCTTGATCGCTTATAACTTTACTGGCTTCCCCTTGCCCAATTCTAATTTTCAAGGAGTTGTTTTCTTCTTTAAGATTCTGGATCTCCTTTTTAAATTTTTACTTTCTTTTCATAATCTTCTTGTTTTTCTTAGATTTTTTTCTTTTCCCTCAATCTCTCTCATTTGATTTTTAGAGTCTTTTTTATATTCTTCTACGAATTCTCTTTGGACAGGTGACCGTTTGACGTTACACTTTGGGCTAGAAGAGGATTTCTTTACTTCAGTATCCTCCTCTGAAGACAAACCCCATCTTCTCTATTCCCATAGTAATTCTCTATGATTGGATTCTTTCTCCTTTGCCTGTTCCCTTTAAAAAAAATTTTTTTTTATAGTAGCTTAGTTTTTATAATTACCTCTAGCCCTGGAGTGTGGGGAGTCTGGCCTAAGATCCTCCTTCAGTTCTCCTCTCTTTCTTAGGACTGAAACCGAGGTGGCATCCCCACCCTACTGCTTCCACACTCACTGGGTGTGTACTAGTTCCTTTTCACCCAGGACTGCATCTCTGCACACAGTCCGGTCTGGTGTTTCTTGTTAGCAGAGGTTCCCTCAGTCTTCCCTGGCTCAGACACCCAACTCCCCTCAGGGATAAAAATTCCTGTGGCTGGAATTGAGGCAGCTTCCCAATCCAGATAACCCCAGGGCTTGCACCTTGCTGTTTAAGGAGAGGTAGCCTGGAAGTGTTTACTTTTCCCAGGGACCAAACCTACCTAGGATTTTTCTTTAGCTCCTCTGGGATTGTCCCAGGAAGACCACTGTTCTGCCCCTACTCTTGTTTATTTTTACCATTCTCTGTTTGCCCCGAGCTGTTATTTTATCTGTTCATGGGGAAAAGCTAGAAAGCTTGGAATTTTCTGACCTATTCTACCATCTTTCCAGGATCCTCTCCTCCCATGGTCTGTTGCAATTTTTTTTTAGCTCAAAGTCAAGATTGACATTTTTCTGAATGAGAAGAATCACCTTCAAATGGAAATTAGCTTTTGCTGCAGATTTGATGTCTCTTACTGATAAAAAGTACCAGACAGTAGCCTTGGGAAGAGTTGAGGCAGTAGCTTTGGGAAGAAGTTGGGTTCCCAGTTCTCAGAGAACTCCTAGATAATACTAAAAATGAAATAATGTAGAATAAAAGGAGCTGGCAGCAGCAGGTGGATTTGACCAATCAGAAAGCAGACTGTGGCCTTGGGACACTCAGGCCCAGATAAGGACACATCTAGGTTGTACTGAAGGGGGCTCAGTATTCTGGGGTTGTTACTGTGCTTGCATAGTGGACCTCATGATCACGAGATCATAATAAACTCTTTTCTACTTTCTACCTTAAGAAGCCTCTGAGTTTAATTTGGGAAAGGTTCTTTACTGTCCCACAGAATCTTGAGGATGAGAAATATGTTATCAGCCTAGTGAGACAGATTGAATTTAGAGGGGTGTGTGTGTGTGTGTGTGTGTGTGTGTGTGACAGACAGACAGAGAGGAGAGACAGACAGACAGACATTGGTCTTTGATCTCCTCTACATAGTAATAGTTAATCTGTGTCCTCTTCCCTATGCCTTTTCTTCTCCTATGTCCTGGCGAAGTTTTCAGCTCCCACTGTGACCATACAGGCTCTCCCAGCTTCCCTGTCATTCACCTTTCCTTCTCCCAAATCCAATTAGTAGTGAAGTCTCCACAATAACTCTCATATCTGTCCCCTTCTCTCCACTCACAAGGCATGACCACAGTGCTACCATCTAATAAGATGACAATAAAGTTCTCTGCAAACCTCAAAGTGCTATGTAAATGCAAGCTATTGTTAATAGCAGTTTATACCCTCATCATTTTTCTAGTTAGACGTTACAATGGTCTCCTATGTGGTCTCCTGGTATCTAGTCTGTTTCCCTCCTAATCCACCTTCCACGCAGCTGAAAATCTTATTTTCCTAAAGCATATGTTTGACCAAGTCACTCTCCTGCTCAAAATGCTTCAATAGCTTCCTATTGTCTCTATATTTTATAAACTCCTCTGTTTGTCAGTTAAAACCCTTCACCATTTGGTCTCAATCTTTCCAAAATGATTACATTTTGTTGCTGTTTACAGTCATTTTTAGTCACATCTGACTCTTCATGAATTTATTTGGGGTTTTTTTGGCAAAGATACTGGAGTGGTTTCCCATTTCCTTCTCCAGCTCATTTAGACAGCTTGAGGAAACTGAGGCAAACAGGACTAAGTGATTTGTCCAGGGTCACACAGCTAGTAAGTGTCTGAGGTCAGATTTGAACTCAGGAAGATGAGTCTTCCTGACTCCAGGCCAGGCACTCTATCCACTGTACAACCTAGCTGTCCTTACACTTACTATACCACAAATACCCTACATTACAGCCAAACTGGCAATAATAATAATAATAACTAGTATTTAAGTCTGAAAACACTTACAAATATCTATTTCCATATAACCCTGGGACAAAGGTGCTATCATCTTCATGTTACAGATGAATTTTAGGCAGTTTAAGTGACTTGCCAAGGTTGGGTTTACACAGTTAATAAGTGTTAGAGGAAGGACTTTAACACAGGTCTAACTCCATATTCACTATGCCACCCGGCTGGCTGTGACCCCTGTATTCAACATTCTCCCCCTCCGCTTCCGTCAAGGTTTTAACTGATGTGCAGAAGGCACTCCTAATTGTACCTCTAGAAGGGCAAAGCTCAAGAAGCACCTTCTGTAACAGGACTTTCCAGATTCCCCCAACTGTTAAGGGGAATTCTCTCCACTTGCCCAGAATATTACAATAATACAAAATAATACATTTGCATTTATCTTGTCTTTGTTTCACATGTACTTATCTGTCTACCCCCTACTCTTCCCTCTCTCCCCCTCTCTTAGGTAAGCTCCATGAGGGTAGGGACATAATTCATTTGGATTCATATTCTTCAGCACCTACCATAGTAGTATTTATTAGATGCTTGTGAAATACTTTTTCAATTGAACAGAAAACGGATTCATTCTTGGTTCCCATCCTGTCCTTTGATCCCCATAACTTATTCTCAACTCTCAGTAGGGACAAAAACTCTCAAGATTAGACTTGAAACTATGGTCTGGGAATTTTTCTGATTCAGAACATAGTGATTAAAGAATGATTTACATTCATGTTTGTACATGTGGTCTGAAAGTGTGAGATAATTTAAGGAGGATGGAAAATGCAAGTGGCATAAAGGTAATAATATTAAATAATTCATTCTGGAAACGGTTCAAATTCTGTTTAGTAAACGCAAGCAATGTAACTGTACCCTCATTTTCTCATCTTCCTTGCTCCTTGGCTGAAAGATTAAAAGCACTGTTTGAGTTCTCAGTTCTTGACTAAAGCATATGAGATATTGCAAATCCACATTGACACACAAAGCTAGTGCTCTAGCTAATATTGTGCCTACTTCTAACCAGTTCCATCAATCTCTGTGATTGTCAGGCCGGAACAAATTACCTAAAAATATCACAAAATTTAGCCACTGCTCCCCATACTTCATAAAATTATAAGGCTCCATTCAGCACATTTAGGGCATCAGGCAGAAATATTTTCTCTTATGGCTGGAAAATTGGAGGATGGTTGACCTCATAAATATGAAATTATAGGCCTCCTAAGTCAAAAGCTTCCCTTCATCCTAATTATTCAGGCTATACTCTCATTCGGTGACCTAATTACCACAGCCATCCTGCTCCCTTCCTTTGAAATCATTAGAATCTTAGCCTTGGAACTGGAAAAGGCCTCAGAGAGGTCACTGGACCCAGCTTCTTGATGGGAAAGATATTATTATCCATATTTTGCAAATGAGGTACTGAAGGTCCCAAGAGGTTGTGATTTAAGAGTACACAGATCAAGTGTGAAGTGAAATTTGGAACTCCAGTACTGACCTGAAGGGCCCTCCCCATTATACCAGGCCTAGAGTCCTGTACTTTCTCTCCACATCTCCTTATCACTTCATGACAACCAGTGGTATTAAGGCCCCACCCAGAGCACTTCAGTTTAATATATTTTGCAGAAATACATGGAACAGTCAAAATAATGTTGAGTTTAGAGTCAAAGAGGACCTAAATTCAAATGCTGAACTACCCACACAACCTTGGGCAAGTTACTTAATCTTTCCAAACATCAATTTCCTCAAATGAAGGGATTAGCCTTGTGGTTTGTATGTGTGGGAGGGGATTAGAAGACTGTATGTAGATAGGTCCCTCCCACCTATGATCCTAAACTGTTTTGTTAATCATTTAATGCAAAGGTGCAACCATATATGGAAATTACTCAGTCTCTAGGGGAAGTGACAAAAAAGAAAATCTAGCAAGAAAGGGGGACAGGCAGGAAGAAGTCAATTTCTAATTTCCTTTCAGGTGGAAAACAGGACCCGTTTTAGTCAGTGAAACATTGGCCGTGGACAGGTGAAAAGCCTCTCCGTGTGTGTGAGTACACCATGAACACAGAGCCCCCCGAAACTGCTGTCCTTCCCTTCCGTCCAGCTCTCCACTGGGTCTAACCTGTTAAGCAGTCTGGGAGAACAAGATTTATGTGCGTGTTTTCAATTCTCGTTGAGTCTGTTTGGACTGGGAGAAGCTGTTTAATCTTTGAAATATGTATTCCCGTAACAAAGGCTGGACTCACATATAAATGGCTCACATCATCTCGAGAGCCAGAAACCGACCGACTGGGCTTTTTGGAATTCCCCACAAGGTGTGCGCATTTATTGTTCATTCTGCAAAACCATTTCTTTAATGAAATACAATGTTGAAGAGTGGCCAAAAATAGATGCTCCCCTATCTGCCGGAACATATGGTAGTTCCTTTCTAGTCAATTACCTACCAATGAACTGGGGAAAGATTGTAACAACATGCATTCCGAGCCTCCGATGTGTTTTCTCAGCACTGGCTTCCTCCAGAACATCAAAAAGGGTGGGAGCTTGTGGACTAGTCTCAACTTGGAAAAACTGAGGGAGGCAGGTACCTGGGATTCAGCTGTGTGTTTGTCAGGGCACCCTCGCTAGATTTATCTAAGGTCTTCGGATTACAGCTGAGGGGGGGCAGTCCTCCCTTGGTAAATCCGGGGAGCATTCACCACCTTCTCCCCCTTTTTCTTTTCTTTTTTAAACTCCATTGTTCTTAAAAGAGTTGGACGACTACAGAAGGCATAGCTTTCCCAGGGTTCACCAACAAGAATTACTGCCATGTTAACCTTGCACTGGGGAGGTTTTCCTCCGTCAGGAAGTGTGGTATATGTTCAGTTTTACGTTGTCTGAAAAGCAGTTACACACACTCCTGTGTTTCCTGAACTCTAGTTCCACACGTCAAGCTATTAAATGTCTCAGCAACCACACAATATATTTATGGTTTTTTTCCATCCTCAAAGCCAACAGACAAGTGTAGCTCAGTAGTACTTGCTTGTTTAAAAAAAAAAAATTCCCATTACTTTGGAGTTAAGGTGATACTGTTAAACATGTTAGAAGGCCCTGGTTTTTCAATGTTATATTGTGGGAGAAAGGTTTCAAGGAAGGAGGAAATTGAATGGTGTTTGGCTGGACTATTCTGCACTTATTTCCTGGAATTCCATAATTAATCATTTGTAAAATTTAAAAGGAAAATTTCCTCTGACTACTTAAGTTTCCCATGTAGTTATTCAAATAAGGCCAAGTGAAGTTATCTGGGGAACTTCAGGACTATAGAAGATCCAATTACAAACCATGGAATTCTACTGGGACATTTCTTTGAATAGTTTTGAATAGTCCCCACAGAAAGCCCTCTGCCTTAGCCATCCATCAGAGGACTGACCCCAGTGCTTAAAAGTGGTTAATAATCTCAAGTTAACCTAAAGGAGACATGATTCAATAGGAGAAGTGAGAGAAATGCCTTTATGTCAAGAGACTTCACATCCACAAAGGTTATCTCCCATACTTTAAGACACAGAGCAGACCCAGAAGCCCAGATCCTTCCAATCAAGCCCCAAGCTGACTAGTTATCTCTCTTCCCTAGCCCCAGGCTGTATCTTTAACCCTAGCTAATTCACAGATGCAAGCCACTGGTCACAAGGGAGGAAGAAAAAGAAAGTGAGACAAAAAATTCATATCATCAACTAATAGAGAAATGAGAGGAAGGTCTGGCTCTACAGTTTGTGAGTTAACAATGTTTCCTTTATACACCAGTCACAATTTCCAACCCAAAAGGTTTTCTCCTTTGCTACATTTATGTGATAGTGAATCATCAACCAAGTATAAAATGTGCATGGTTTCATTCACTAAAAACTATCTTGACACTATCGAAGTAGCCAGACTGGTCTTTCTAGGATTTCATCAAACTGCTCATTTAGACTCCATGCTGACAAAATAGGCTAAATAAAATTTTCAATGTTATTCTCTTCAGTAGAGTTCAGTCTAGGGGTAGGCAAGGTAAGGGTTCTACCAAGGTGTTGCCTGCAGAGAAGTCCAACAAAGGACGCTTTGTAAAATTAATTTTTTATAAACACATCATCTTTTAGTTGTGTGACCCTGGGCAAGTTACTTAACCCTGTTTGCCTCAGTTTCCTCACCTCTAAAAATGAGCTAGAGAAGGGAAAGGCAAACCTCTCCAGTATCTTTGCCAAGAAAATCCTAAATGGAGTCATGAAGAGTCAGACACAGCTGAAAAACGACTGAACAGCAATGACAATCTTTTAGTGCCAGAAAATTCTTCTCTCCATTGAATGAAGGCATATATTCTGTATTAAGTTAAATTACATGTGATATAGTGAAGACACAAAGATTCTGGTGGGGAGTAACATATAAAAAGGCCAATTTTCAAATGCAGCAAGGTACACGTTTGGAAGCTTGCCTAGCATGCACAAATGGTTCATTCCATCCCAGCTCTTCTGAAATATCACTGCCAAAGGCTCAGCTGTAATTTGGGCTTCTATTGGACAATCTCACACCATAACATTCCTTAAGCTAACCCTATCAACTTGTAGGTGAATTACGACCATCTTCTTAAATCTATCAAATCATTTAGCATTAAGAGAGTCTCTGGTGAGTCAAATGATCCACATTTTATAGTATTATGATAATTTACAGTTTAAACTAGCAAAAGGGAACATCTTGCTCTTTATATACAGAGGTAATATGATTTACCTCCTCTTTTCTCTCTCTATTGTCTCCCTTTGTGATCTTGCTTTCTCCCATCATCTCTTTTCAGATGATTTTAAGATTTATAGATGGCTCAGCAGATGGGCTGGATATAAGGGAAGGAGAAAGAATCTAAGAGATTGAGAGAATTGAGTCTGGAGGTTGAGGGTAATCATAGACCTTAAACCTGTTGGTGAGTTAGGAGGATGTCTACCCCAAACACATGAAGACTTCCCCTGATGAATGGGCTGATGAGAACAATTTGTTCCAGTGGCTATGATGGCACCTGAAGCAGGCACTGTGGGGCACTCAGAGTTTGGTCAGACATCAAAGACACCGTCACCAGTCATCTTGACTTCAATAACTCCGGAAGGGAGAGTGCAACTCACTTAAATCCAATTTACACACAAGTCAAGACATCAAACCATGATGTCACTGGTCCTCTTAAAAAAAAAAAAGAACAATAATAACAGCAAGATTTATATCTCTAGTCCTAATCTCTCTCTCAGGCTCTGTATGTCCAAGTGCCTAGATATATATGCCTAAAGACATCCCTCAGGGGCGGCTAGGTGGCTCAGTGAATAGGGCACCAACCCTGGAGTCAGGAGGACACCTGAGTTCAAATCCAGCCTCAGACACTTAACACTAGCCGTGTGACCTTGGGCAAGTCACTTAACCCCAATTGCCCTATCTTCCCCCCTCCAAAAAGCCAAAAAAAAAAAAAAGGTCATCCCTCAGACATTTAGTAGCTGTGTAGCCCTGGGCAAGTCACTTAACCTTGTTTGCCTCAGTTTCCTCATCTGTAAAATTAGCTAGAGAAGGAAATGGCAAACCATTCTAGTATTGCCAAGAAAACCTCAAATGGAGTCACAAAGAGTCAGTCATGATTGAAAGGACTGAACAACAAAAAAGATATCCTACAAGTATATGGAGCTTTAAATGTTCAACACTGTGTTTATCATCCACCCCCCTCCCCATATATCTGCTGTCTCTATCAATAGCAGTACCATTCAATCTCTTAAGATTCTTTCTCCTTTCCTATATCCAAACACTCACCAAGTCCTATCAATTTTACCTTTACAATTTATGCAGTATCTCTCACATCTATCCTTTAATATTCTCATTCCCATTATCCTAATTCAAGCCCTTATCACCTCTCATCCGGACTATTGTGACAACCTTCTAATAAGTCTCCCAGCTCCCATTCTCTCGACCAGAAAGTCACATTCTTCCTATTCATATTACTATATGATATTCATATTACATCCCATTGCAGCTTGGGGTTTTTCCAGTACAAAGAAATGGTAATGTCCCTCTACACCACATGTTGATTAAACATTTAACTGAGCAAGTATTTATTAAATGACTTTTATTGCTGTTCAGTTGTGTTTGATACTTCATGACCCCTTTTGGGGTTTTCTTGAAAAAGACACTGGAGTGGTTTGCTATTTCCTTCTCCAGCTCATTTTTAGAGATGAATAAATGGAGACAAACAGGGTTAAGTGACTTTCCTAGGGTCATATAGTTAATGTCTGAGGTCAGATTTGAACTCATGTCTTCCAGATTCCAGGCCCAATATTCTATCTACTGTACAACCTAACTGCCTATCAAACTCTTTAGCCTGGCTTTCAGGGTCCTATATAATCTGTTTCCAACTTGTGTTTCTATCCTTGCCTTATATTATAATACTGTACACTCATATATTCTATATTCCAGTCTAGCCAAAATGAATTAGTTATCTCTCTACATTGTATGGGCTGCAATCTGGGAAATCTGCATAATTTTTTTGACCCTCCCTTCACATCAGAGAAGTCTGAATTTTTCTTCTTGTTTTTGCTTTTTTGGGGAGCGGGGAGGGCAGGGCAATTGGGGTTAAGTGACTTGCCCAAGGTCACACAGCTAGTAAATGTTAATTGTCTGAGGCTGGATTTGAATTCAGGTCCTCCTGACTCCAGAGCCAGTGCTCTATTCACTGCGCCACCTAGCTGCTCCTTTTCTTTTTCTTGTATGAGGTGTTTACAGTACCTTATTGTATAAAATTTGGGTTAAGTATTCCGTCATCTGTGTTATCCACTGGCCTTCGCATATCTGCAGTTTCCACAAAACTCCCCCCAAATTCCCATTTAATTTCTTATGCCAACCCACAATATATCAAAGCCACAATGGTGAAAGTCGTGTTGAAAGTATAACTGTACTAGACAACATCCAAACATTTCAGACTTTCCATCTTCGTTTTTAAAATTCCCTCTGCCTGGAATACTCTCCCTCTCTATCTGTATCCACTGACATCCTACTCAAACCCAAGTTCAAATGCCTCATTTTCCATGAAGCCTTCCTGATACTTTAAGCTAAAAATGATTTTTACCTCATTTGATCTTAGGGCACTTACACTGCTTCTATACAAAATCCAATTTGTAGATGTAAACATATAAATCTATTAGACACATAAATATGCCTAATCTTAATAATCATAAACAGGGTTTCTATATGTATATGTATATATCCAAACATAAATATGTCAATACATATTTGTAAGGTTATTGCCTCTTTCAGACATTTTGGTAGCTGAAATGGACCCAAAAAAAGACACTTGTGTAAGGAAAATGGATAAAAACAGCCTGAGAAGAAATATCCTCTCAGATGAA
Organism: Petaurus breviceps papuanus; assembly: GCF_028583685.1. NCBI lineage: Eukaryota > Metazoa > Chordata > Mammalia > Diprotodontia > Petauridae > Petaurus > Petaurus breviceps. The sequence goes on from NW_027187325.1 coordinate 11,572,597, forward strand.
ATGATGAGGATACAAGTTATTCTAAGGAGCTGCTCAGATGGAAGGGAAGGGAGAGAAGAGAAAAGAATCAATTTTTAAACACCTACTATATGGCACTGTGCTAAGCACATTACAAATATTCTACTCTTACCCTATTTTACAGGTAAGGAAACTGAGGTTCAGAGAGGTTAAATCCATCGACCACCACTTAAAAGAGATCCTATGAAGAAAATTCAGGAATATCATAGTCAAATTTTGAAACCCCCAGCTCAAGGGAAAACATAAAAAGAATCAAGATTAAAACAACTTAAATATGATGGTGCCACAATCCGAATTACACAAGACCTAGCAGCAGAGACATTAAAGGACAGCAGATCTTGGAACACAACATACTGAAGGGCAAAAGAACTGGGGCTCTGGCCAAGAATATCATACCCTGCAAAGTTAAGTATTATCCTGAATTTTTTTTAAAAATGGACATTTGATAAATTCTCAGACTTTCAAACTTTGGTTTAAAAAATCCTTAATTTTATAGAAGATTTGACATACAAAAACCAAGAGAAATATAAGGCACATAACAAATACTGATTATAAGAGATCCAGAAGGATAGACTGTTTACTTTTTATATATGTAAAATGTATGTCTGAGATTCTTGTTAATAATTAGGTCGCTCTTAAGATTGGGGTAAACCTGAGTATGATATGAATTTTAAAAGTAAAACCATATAGGAAATGCTAAGAGGAGTAATTATTTTATACAAATGAGGTGCAAGAGGAAGAACTGAAACAGAGGAATTAAATGGGGAGGAGGGCTGGTGGTTCTGGTAACCTATTTTCATCAGGAATGGGTTTAAGAGAGAACAATACATATATTTAGAAGAGTATAAGTCTTCTAAATTCAGAAGAAATAAAATAGGAGGGTCACAGGGAGGGGGCGAGGATAACGGAGGGATCTTTAGAAGGGAGGGTGAGGGAATAGGTAAATAGGGGTATAAGAAAGGTGTTTAGATTTATGGGAATGAGAGGATGGGGAAGGATCTTTGGAGGAGGATAGTCAAGTAACAGGAGGGCAAGGTAGTGGGTAGAAGTAGAGGAGGCAGGAAGGATAGGAAAAAAAGAGATATACACAAATATAAAAACAAAGATCAGGAGTAGAATAGGCTTGGGAATGTGTATGTCTATATATGTATGCATATATGCATGTGTATGTATATATCTATAGCTATAGAGAAACAAATCTAAACATTATTGTGGGGGGGGTAAAAACAAACTTAAAAGTGCATAACAGAGAACAGAAGAAAACTTACAAGGAAGCAAAGATGGACAATTCTCAACATAATGTATTATTTATCATACAGGCTTTCTTAAAATGAAAATTTGTTACATATTTTGAATCCTCTCATGTTCTGCTATGCACATGACATACTTTTTTTTTTCTTTCTTTGGATTTAAGTTCTAATATTTATGATATGTTTTTGTTTTATTTTCTCTATTCTGTACTTGTGTTCTGGCCCTTGGGTCTAAAATATTTTTTTTAAGTTGCTTACAAAGAAACTTCCAAGAGCTAGGCTGACAAGGAGACTCAACAGTGGTTTTGCTGGACAGTACAACGATTAGAAGAGAGACGTGGCTTTACTAAAATCTGATTTGTTGGGGGAAAACCTGAGCTAGCTGACTAAGGTGTAATAGACTTACAAGTTCTGAAAGGTCATTTGAAGATAGCCAGGTCCTACTGCCAAGTGGAGAGCTGTATAAGCTCATTGCCCCATCTACACCTGTAAAGAAAAAACCTTTGCCTATTTGGCCTCTAAGGTATCAGGAGAAACAGAAGAAAGACAGATTTGACATCAACTTTTGCTGTGAGAAGAAATGTAGCTACACTAACAAAGGATTGGACAAAGAAGAATCCCCCTGCTTTTTGAGAGACTGGATGCATGGCTTTATCACTATCTACAGATTTAGAATAATTCTTTAGGACCCAAGACAAATTAGAGCATGGCAGTTCTTCAGCTAAAGGGAAATGCTTGTCCCTGAAAAAGTTTAACTCTTTTTCAGAAACCTACCAAGGGTTGCTGTGTGATAAGAGTTTATCCCTCTTTCAACAGCCTAAAATCAGCAGAAAAGTGTTTTTGGCCAGCAAAAGAGTTGTGAGGACCAGATGGCAAACAGATAGCAGAGAAGCTCAGCAAAAGGCAGGTAGTATAGACTACTTTTAAAGAGACAGAGGACATCAAGTCTTCTTTCTAAAACTGAGTTGCCCAGGGCACATGGGTTTCCCCAACATGATCCTATGGATTCCATAGGGGGAGAGTGTGACCTAGGTACATGATACATTGCAATATTCTTCTTCTTCTTCCCTCCTACAGTATAAATGTTATTACCTTTGCCTTGTAATTTAGCAAATGTTTCATGTTTGTCAGTGATGTTATTGTGACTGATTTATAGAGAAGCATATCAGTAAGAGCTTGGTATAGTGGTAAGGATTGAAGCCGCCCACACATACCCCCAAGACCATGAGAGAGTAAGTTGTAGTAAATGCACACAGTAAGTTGAGGAAATGCACAGGGTCAGTAAGAGTGGATTCCCCCACCAACATTACTCAAATACTACTGAGAACTTGAAAAAATCTGAGTGGTAATTACAGGGTGATAGCTATGGTTGGCACCCACTCAGAGAAAGTAAGTCATCTAGACCTGCCAATGCGAGAGCATGTTATGGCGAGTGAAGCAATTCAGAGGATAATGAGTAGCTCCTTAAACATCATAAACTCATTTGCTATACTAACCATGCAAATGGGCTGGTTCTAAAGCCAGGCTAAGTCTCTGGGTGTGTATGTATAAAGATTTTTGTGTGTGAGTATACACACACACACACACACACACACACACACACACACACACACATATATATATATATATATATATATATATACTTGTTTTATTTCCTTACTAAATTAGGTGGGTTACCAATTTTGGTCAAGGAATTGCACAAAATATAAAAGATGCCAAAGAAAAATACAATGGACTGGTCATACGGAGAGAGGGAAGGATAATTAATGGACAGCATAAGTATTTCATGATATCCTTGAGGTAAAGAAAATTTAAGGAAGGCTCACAAGGTCACTAGAGTATTAAGAATACTACATTTTAAGTTCCTTGACAGCAGAGGTTTTATTTCACTTGCTTCTGTATCTTTCCAGCCATAAAATGTTACTGTTATTTTACTCAATTAGTATTTGTTGAAAGAAAGTTCAATTGCTAAATTTTAAGCAATTTAAGCAATTCTATGTATTTAAGCAAAAGTTTAAGCAATTCAATCTAATCTATCGAGATTAAATATCCTGAAGCTATATTTTATTTAAACTCATAGCCTAAACACGATATGAAAGAAGCATCTATCCAATTCACAACATACTCTGTTCTAGTAGATTTGTTTTATTTGAAAAATAGAGTCCAAACATTAATTTTCAGTAAGGTGCCAACATTTACACAATGTGCTACAATTTTTTTTAAGCTGACACTGTTACGCTGTCATTCCAAAACCAAAAAAAAAAATAGATCTCATGTAGTTCTCACATGGGTTCATTTCCAGCATATCCAGGACATAAAATGAATCTTATTCCAGTGGCAGTTAGTTTGGAATCTGGTTAATGTCACCCAGCGTGGGTGACAATAGCTAGTCTTCTAGGAAAAATGTTGGAAGCTGAGTCTAACAATATACTGTTCATTCAAAATGAAAACAAAAGTACAATACTGAACTTATGTCATGATTCAAGATTTCTTGTCCATTGAATTTCTCACCTTTTCTAGTACAGCACGCTGATAATTAAGCAGTAAGTTGAATTTGCATGTTAATGTGCTGAAGTTATCATTTCTCCCCAAATTGGTGAAGCTGTGGTAACTTTCAGCTTTGTAGCCTTTATGAATGTTAAGACTGAAATACATCAATAACTTCTGTTCTCTCAGGACTCCAGGGCCTATTTTGTTTCCTGTTTTGCCATGGCCAAAGAATCATTAATCATCTGGTGGCAAGCCTAGCAGTGAAGAATCTCTCTGTATTTGGTCTGTCCAGCATGGAAGAACCTGCCAGAGCTTATAGTTCATAGTTCACTGGCACAGTCTTCAATGCTTGAAGGTCAACCTAACACCAGGAAAAGAAATTAAGAGTGAAATCTGAGGTTGATTCTGGAGAGATGGGATCTAGAAGCCAAATCACATCAGTTGCTTGAATACAATGTGAGTTGCTTTCAGAAATTTTATCTATCAAAAGGTACATATCTTCATTTCCATAGAATCCATTTATTTAAGAGTAATTTGCTGGTCTGCCTGTGACTTACCATTTGTTTGTCTGTGAATGGACTTCTTTAGCTGCAGAGGAGAAGGGTGGGATTGATCATGAAGGAGACCTTAGAGATGATATAGTTCAAGCCCCTTATTTTATGGTTAAGGAAAATGATGATCAGTGAGAATAGATGGCTTGCCTAAGGTCACACAAGAAGCAAGTGGCAGAGTCAGATCTGAATCAGATCTTCCTGATTCCAGCATGTTCTCTATCGCACCATGGAAGCGGGAGAGAGATCGGTAGAGAATCTGAACAGGGGAACACTGCTGCTCGAGTGTTTATTGCATAAAACCCAGGCAGAAGCATCAGATTACCCTTGCAAACAAATCTAAAAGCATTTGATCCCGCAAATGAATATACACCAGTGTGAAAAATACATTTCCCTTACATACAATTATTAATACCACTGACCTACCTCCTATAGGATATATTAGGCTAATGAGATGAAAATATCCTATTTGTCTACAAGAAATAGCCCCAGGATTCCTCCACCAACTGGTAACTCAGCACTAGTTAAATTACCAAATGGACATTTTCAAGAAAACAGGAATGGAGAGAAGCCAAATTGTTTTTAGATGGTACAGAGAAACAATTAAGCTTCCTCTCCCTTATTATTCACCTTAACCCAATTATTTTGATCCTGGGTTTGTTTTGAGAAGCAATTAAAAATCGTGGTTGAAAGGAAACTTTGTAGTACACATATGAAATCACAGGTCCAATTCCCTGTGTTCAACCTTCTGAAGTAGAATTAAGTTTTCAACCTCATTTTCATTTGCAAACTAAAGTGAATTTACTGAGTTATGGTAGGGCAGAGACCCAGATTTCCATCTCTTAAACAACCTTAGACTAGAGTGGAATACACTCTTACTGGTTTAAGCTGGAATAAAAGTAAATCTCATCGTTTTAATGATATTTGTATGTTCTATCATTTATTAATTTCACCTTTTGAAAAGTACAGTAAACTAAGAAGGCTTTAATTAAAAGTGGTCAAAATTATGACTCAATTCAAATTCACAGAAAGAGTATGTTCTGAAGGGTGGGGGTAATAATATTATGTTCTTGAAAAGGAATCAAGTCAACCAGCTACGGACTTTCTACCACCAACATTAATTCTTCCATGTTTAGAGATGCTTTAGTTTGTCCATTGTAAGACTTAAATCCCTAGGATAAAAGCCTGACTTTAAAATATTAAGTACGGGCTCTTTTTGTTGTTTGGTTGTTTCACTCATATCCCACTCTCTGTGACCCAATTTGGGGTTTTCTTGGTAAAGATACTGGAGTGATTTGCCATATTTCTTTCTCCAGCTCATTTTACAGATGAGGAAACGAAGGCAAACAGAAGTGTTTAGTGTCAAGTGACTTGCTCAGGGTCACACAGCCAGTAAATCTGAGGCTGGATTTGAACTCCAGAAGATGAATCTTCATGACTTCAGGCCAGACATTCTATCCACTGTACCACCTAGCTGCCCCTCAAATAAGTTTAATACATAATTTTTACAAGGGCAGTTATTGAAATGATTAAAATGTTAGCAAAAAAATGGGCCTCCATTTTCACAAAAAAAATGTTTTTTTTAAATTTATTATCTTCTGGATTTTTCTTTAATGAAGTAGTTTTCTATACTACTTTGTGAGGGGTAGTATAGGGAAAAACCAGGACTGACTGATTTGTGTCATTGTGATATGACATGAACTGCCAAACTCAACAGAAATTCTCAATGTTCTTTAGTCACCTGGAAGCCTCACAAAAATACAATCTTGCCATGTTTTTATCCAAAGTGAAAAATCTTGTGTGCAAAACCAATCTGAAATGCCAGGATTGTAGATTCTGTGTCTTGGAATTTAAGGCAAAGGGAGGGAAGAGATAGGTAGTGGGGAAAATTGAATTTTTTTCTTCCAAAAGCTTGAGTCAGAAAAGAGTAGGAATGGATCCAGAAAAGAAAAAAAAGCCACAGAAGAAAATAAAAGGGGTAATTTGACCAGTTTCATTTAAAATGATTGAACCATTGTTTAATCCCCAAGACACCTTAACCCTTACTCCCAAACTGAAGATCAAAATGGGAAAGAAAAAGTATATTTACATTCCAATTCAAAGACACCCATGCAAGGAAAAAGGGCACCAGGAGGCTGAAATGGGTCCAACATTTCTGAGATTTTGGTGGTCAGTCTGAAAGAACTAAACTTACTGGTGCAGGTTACATCCCAGAGAGAACAGAACGGGAAAGATTTATTATCTATTTATTGGGTTTGTTTTGTTTTATTAAGGAGACTTAGAGTGGCTTTCCATTATGAACCTTTACTCTATTTGACTATGATAATTAAAAAGATCTGGTGATAAGAAGGTACTAACAACAATGGCTAACTTTTTATGACTATTATATGCCCCACTGGAAACTCAGAGCAAGTTTTTATTGCATGCTGGTGGCATGAACCCCATTAAAAGCATTTCTACTGTCCCATGCTAAACTGAGTTAGTATTTAAGAAGATTTAATCATGAGGAATGGAGAAATTAGGCTGATAAAACTGGGATACGAATAAATCGCCTGTTTTGGATGCCTTCAAAATAAGAATGTTTCTTTGTAGAGAGGGCGATGAAATCCAGGACCAAACTCAAGAATACTTTCATAGTGCAGTTTTCAGATCTAAGTCTTGCATAGTGAAGAGACACATTCCCTCAAACAGCTTTGATTTTAACACTCAGCCATGGTGACGGCCAGGCTACAACTGGGGGACCAAAGTGACTGTGTGTGAGAAGATAGCAAGAATCCCATGGATTTCTTTCCATGCTTACAGCTTTAAGTCTCTTCAAATTTAATTTTCAAAACAAAGTGACAAATGTCTTTTTTATGATTCAATAACAAAGCAACAAAACTTCAGTTACAAATAAATAAAGAGGTTTACATATTTATCCCTCTATGCGTTTGAATCTGAAGCTTCACATTTTTGTTGGTAAGTTAAGGCCTCCCACATGGACTTCTATAGCTTGCTATGTTTCTCTAGTGTAATTTTTCCTTCTTTGCCATGTGTAGGTCACACTACTTATACTTACCTCGGTACCGGTTGTTAGTAAACACTTTAGGGAAACACAGTTTGAAACTTGTAGAGGGTTAAAGTGCTAACCTATATATACCCCAATGATTTAACAAATGTCTCATCTTTCTTCGACTCCTTTTAGAGTTTTGTTTCACGCTGTTCCTCTGTAACATTTTTTTATTTTGGTTTGGTGGCATATTGTTGTCTTTTTTTTTAAAAATGATGACACAAACTTTTTTTGTTTTTCTCCAAAGTAATATTCACATGCCTTAGAAGTATGAGCGGTCTAATTAAACATGATGGATTCAGGGTCCTGATTGGCCATCTGAGCCATATGTCTTAACACATCCTTTTTTGTTATGATGCCCAGTAGCCTCCTAAAACAGGAAAAAAGAAAAGAAACAAAATATCAATAACAGTCTTCTAAAATCCAGAGAGAAAAAAAAATTTGATTGGAATACAGAAGTTGAAAGTCAAAAGTACTTTGGTTCTACTTTCTATATTGTGGGAAATACCAAGTTTGGTGTTAACATCAGAACATATTACTAATGAGCTCAAGTTCTTAAGAAAACTGAGGGAAAATGGAAATGCTTCTTCTTGGCTTTTCCACTGAAAAAAAAAAGGCATCAAATAAACCCCAGAGAATCATCAAGGAATCTAATTGATACAATTCACATAGTTTAAGCAAAGTTTCAGGCTACAAAATAAACTTTCAAAATCAATAGCATTTTGTATAGCAATAACGAAATCCAGGAGTAGCAACAGAAAGGGAAGTAACATTAAAAATAAATATAAAATATATAAAATACCTGGGAATCAATCTACCAAAGCACAGGCAATGGTTGTATATATAAAATTACAAAACACTCCTTGAAGGAATAAAAAGGAACTCAAAAAATTAAAGGGCTATTCAGTGCTAGTGGCTGCTAGGGACAATACTGCCGAAGTTACTTTACAGAGTTAGTGCTGTACTAATCAAAACTAACAAAGGGATTCTTTACAGAGCTAGACAAAACAAAATCAAAATTTATTCGGAAGAACAAATGATCTACAATACCTTGGGAATATCATGGGGAAAGATAGGAATAAGGGGGTGACTTTCAGACTACAAACTGGATTATAAAGCAGTAATCAAAGCCATTTAATAGTGTTTAAAACGGTAAAGTAGATCTCAATAGAACAAAACAGATGAAAGAATCACAAAGAGTGAAATTATTTAGTAAACGAGCCTTTAATAAATCCATTTATTAATGGATGGGCATTTAATTTAATAAATCCAAAAACATTAACTACCTAGGAAAAACACTATTAGACAAGAACTGCTGGGAAAACTGGAAAGTAGAATGGTAGAAATTATGTTTAGATCAATATTCACACCATATTTAAACAAATATATATAAATACACACATACATACACATACACACATTGTTACTGTTGTTCAATCGTATCCAATTCCTGATGACCCCATTTGGTGCTTTCTTGACAAAAATACTAGAGTAGTTTACCATTTTCTTCTCCAGATCATTTGACAGATGAGGAAACTGAGGCAGGCAGGTTAAATGACTTGCCCAGGGTCACACAATGTGTCTGAGGCCATATTTGAACTCCATGATGATTCCAAGCCCCATGCCCTATCCACTGTACCACCTAGCTGTTCTTGATGTACTGAATAGTTTTGTTGAACTGGTCCTATGTAACAAAGATGTTAGGTCAGCTAGGTGGCACAGGGAATAAAGCACCAGCCGTTAGAGTCAGGAGGCCCTGAGTTCAAATGTTACCTCAGATACTTGACCCTCTTACTAGCTGTCTGACCTTAGGCAAGTCATTTAACCCCAACTGCCTTGCCTTCCCCTCTCTAAAATAAACAACAACCCAGAAAACCCCAATAACAACAACAAAAAACAACAAAGATGTCTTACTGAGTAAAGCAGAGGGAAGAATATTATCAGACATAAAAGTAATGCAAAAATAAAATACATTGATAAAAATTTTAAATATATTAAAAAAAATCAGAAGGATCAAATGACTACCTGCTTGCAGAAAATATAGCCCACTAGGAAAAAATAATAGGTTTGAGATAAGAGTACCATATGTAGAATTTCAGCAATGATTATATATGGGGATAAGGAGAGTGGCATAGAAAACTCCCAAGAAAGCAAACTGTATTTATCAATATGGATCAACACCTTCTCTCCAACTCACATTCTTTGACAGTTACCTATAAATACAAAGAAATGAACTCAATTGCACATAGACAGTGTAAGATTTGCACCGAGGTTTTCCTAATCATAAGGCCAATCCTTTATCTACTATTCTATACCATACATACTAGTGTTTAAATGTGTAGCATCATTCGAATTAAATAATAGCAGCTAATGTTTATATGCTACTTCACTGTTAATTACTTTTATAGAAATTTCATGTGATCTTCACAACAACCATGTGAGGTAGGGAGGGTATTTTAATTCCCATTTTATGCTTAAAGTATATAGAAATCCAAGTATTTCTAAGCATGTGGGAAAATAACAAACACACAAACACACACACACACACACACACACACACACACACACACAGTGATATGTCCAGGAATTTCTAGAGTGCAACCACATAGTCATCTGGGACCCAATAAAAGTTTCTGGCAGCTCTGAAAGTCCCTCCATTTCATTCTCCTTTCCAGAGTTCCTTGTATACTTTTCTTCCTAACTTTCATTCACTAGGATTGGGCCTGAGATAAGGATTGGCCTGAGAGAATAACTAAAAGTAGATGGAAAAATAACAGAAAAAGATTAATGCCTTAAAGGTTAAAATTTGATAAATCTCAACTCAAACACATCCTACATACAGGCCCATGCAAATGGTTCATAATGCTTAAGGTCTTTGGGACGAATTCTAGTGGAGAATATATTTTAATTGAAAAGCTTAAGGCTACAGTATCATTGGAGGATTTGAATAATATAATTCTTTTCAATTAATGATTTTTATATACATCACCACATTTGATCTTCACAGCAACCCTGGACAGTCAGAACGCCCATTTTGAGGAAGGGCCCAGCCCAGTCATTCTTGACTCTCTGGACTCTGCCATTTCTTAACTGCTGCCCCTCCATCTCTGCAGTCCCTGTCTCCCACAGGGGAGTTTTGAGGAAGGACTCATATCAGCCATGCTTCATTCTGTGGACCTTGCCACCATGTCCCTGCAAGAGGTCCTCACCACCACCACAACACACCTTTTCAGCTCTCTTTTATGTGTAGTGTTCCCTTATTAAAATGTGAGTTACTGTCCCCATTTTATGCTTAAAGTAATTACATTCTATGTCTATAGAATAGAATGCTCTTGGAAACCTAGCTTGGCAAAACAAAAACAAACGAAAAAAAACAATGAAAAGCAATACGGAAATAAGTATTGGCCAAGCCTGGTTACAGAGGATTAAAGTTTTCTCTGCCATGGGGAAGGCCAAGACTCATGGATCACCTGCGTTGAGCTATAGATCATTGAGTGAGTCACCAAATTAAATGCAGCACAAATACAGTGGGCCCCAGGGAACAAAGGGAGAGCAGACTGACCACAGAGGTGTGTACCAGTACAGCTCGGATAAAGCCTCCAAGCAGCTCTATAGTGGAATCACACCACGAACAGCTGCTGTACTCCCAGCCTGCGGGAGATAGAAATCCTCTAAAAAAAGGAAAGGAACAGAAAAGAGAGAAGGGGGAAGGAGGAGGAAGAAGGAGAATAATGACAAGAAGAAATGGGCCTTAGTCTGGGATCCAGTCTCAGCCCCATCAGTGACCAAGGAATGATTTAATGCCTTTCTTCTCTCAGGGTCCGTTTTCCAATCTGGAGCATGGAGATGGAAATTGGACTGGACCCATAATTGAATGTTAAGAAGACTACAGAACTGGGTCACAAGATGGAGTCAATGTGGTTCACTCAGTTCCCACAATTTTTTCAATGCCCAAGGTACTCAACAAGTGCCAGTGGCCTTTTCAATTTGAGTAACACCACCACCACCACAGGGGCAGGTAGGTGGTACAGTGGATAGACTGCCAGGTCTGGAGTCAGGAGGATTCCTGTTCCCAAGTTCAAATCTGGCATCAGACATTAACTGTGGGACCTCGGGCAAGTCACTTAACCTTGTTTATTCAGTTTCCTCATCTGTAAAATGAGCTAGCAAAGAAAACGGCAAACCACTCCAGTATCTTTACCAAGAAAATCCCAAATGGGGTCACAAAAAATTGGACAACACTAAAAGAACAAAAAGGGACCAGACTTAATATTTTAAGTCACGCCTGCCAAGAATACCCCAAATGGGTCACAAAGAGTTAGGCACGACAAACACAATAGAACAACAACAAGCATGAGGAAAAATGCTATCTACCCTCCATTGCTCTGAGGGGATACTGTCAGGATAAAATGCAACACCCGAAACTCACAACCTTAGAAGAAATGGAGCTATAGAAAAATATATCAGGGGCGGCCAGGTAGCACAGCGAGTAAGAGCCCCGGCTCCAGTGTTGAGAACACCTGGAGATCCAATCCCGGGCTCAGACACTTAGCACCCACCCAGAAACACCTGGCCGTGTAACCTTGAGCAAGTTACTTAACCCTGATTGCTTTAAAATATATATATATATATATATATATACACGTATATATGTATATGTGTATATATATATATATATATATATATATATATATATCAACAAGCAGCAGTAGACTGAACACGAAAAAAATAGGTCCCACCACCACCTTTCCCCACCCCTACACACAAAATGCTTATTTATCACTAAGTAGGTGCTACACCTAGACTTTACGCATGAACTATTTAGGGAAAACTTTCACATCTGGAGTGAATGTCTCACACTTTTTCAACCTGTGAGACTTAAAAAAAAAATTGGCATGAAAAAACACAGGCCCTATTCAAGTAAACAAAGTCCATTCCAGAAATGTTTGTCAAAATATTGAAACAAGACACACCTAAGGGAAGCAAAGTTTTCAATCTTTTTACTCCTCTTTTCCTGTCTCCAAGATCTACTGTTGCTGTTAAGACACAATTCATCCTCCCTATTTTCCCACCCTTACCCCCCATTCCAGGCCCAGGATGAACAATGGTTGTTGTAATATTGGCCACAATAAGGCTCTCAGCTCCCAAGGTTTCATGCCTACTTCAGTTTGGTCTCGAGGTAACCCTTTTTTCCTCCTCACCATCTTTTTCTTTTTGATTTAGTTGCTTCAGGAGTTCAATTTCCATAATAACGGCACCGTCCTATTAATTCAAATGGAAGTGAATATCATTCCCCAAAGTGCCATTACCCAGTTCCCTGCTAAATAAGAGTATTTCTATAGCTGCCAGAAGCTTCCAGAAGCCTTCCAATTATCTGTAGTTAGCTCTCGTGCTTCCTTAGTGGCCATATTTGAGCTGTTGGATACCTACCCTATATCCTCAAAGTCAAAGCACTCTAGAAAACTGGGTATTCCAGTCTGTTACTGAGGTAAGCCCATGTCACCTTTACCTCTGGACCACAAATAACCCCTACGGATCTTCCTCGGGTCAACTCAAAAGCCTACCTGGGTCTTAAAAATCAAATGGTTTCCTGGTTTATTTGGCGGCTTCCACCAGATAAGATGTGGCCTAGGTCAGGAGAAGATTCTTCTCATACACACAATGCTGAAGATAATTAAGTTTTACCCGCCGCCTGAATTAGTTAGATACTTCTAAAGCCCCAGGAGTTTGTGAATCTGTTCTTCAGCATAGGGTATAACACAACCCACCTGGAGAAGCTTCTAGAAGAAGAAGAACCAGTGGGGAGAACTAAGTCACTATCACAGGGAAAGCACTGATTGGGATTGGGTCCACACAAGATCTTGGAGCCCACAGGAGGATGGGAAATCCAGGCTATACTACTAAATTACAATGTGAAGTTGGGTCACTCACAACCTTTTCTGGGCTGCAGTCTACATCGGTCAAAAGGGAGACTGGAATAGATTAGCTCTGTGATTTCTTCTAATTCAAAAGCATTATTTTAAAAATCATCACTTGCCTTCAGAGCATTTTTTAAATGTCTCTTCTTTCTTCTTATGTATGGACCCAGTGACAGATTATGTTTGCCATCTGACAATCAGCCCAACTAAATACAAACAGACTAATCACCAGCAGGTTGAACATCATGCAAAGAATCCTTTGTTCAGGCCAACCCAAAAATAAACAAATAAAAATTAATAACTGTCAGTACCATGTGACCCATAGCAACTCAGCTTGTAAGAGGAGGGTGCTATGAACCACAGTTTACAGAACATCTAAAATATATATATTGGCCTTTTGGAGGGCAATTGGGGTTAAGTAACTTGCCCAAGGTTACACAGCTAGTTTTTTTTTTTTTTCATGTGGGTGTTAAGTGTCTGAGGCCAGAACTGACCTCGGATCCTCCTGACTCCAGGGCCACCCCTAAAAATATTCATTTAACCTTTGTGTCCAAACCCAACAGTTAATACACTACTAGAGGAAGAGAACTGTTGACATTCTACGTGGAATCAGAAGACAAAGAAATTTCAGTTAATTGTAGCATGGCTCACAACTATTCTCAGAAAGATGAATGAAGGTGCTAAAGAATTTGGTTTCGTCATGCACACAAGGGCAGCAAGAGACCATTTCATGGTACATTTGGGTACCTTGCTTTACAGTGCTCATGATAACAGAACAAAGACCACTATGAAGATAATTATAGTTTATGCAACAACTTCTGAAGAAGAAAAAAGAATTTCTAGAAAAAAAAAAAACTTGGTAAGATTCTCCAAACTAAGTCAATAGTCATATTAAGTCCTGGTAATTTCAATGGCAAGGTAGGCACTGAGATAGTGAAAAATAGGTTGGAAAATATAGTTCACGATAAGAGACAGAACATAGTGGATAGAGAGCTAGTCTCAAAGCCAAGATGATGTGGGTTCAGGTCCTACCTGTGACACACACTGACTCTGTGACTCAGAGAGAATCATTTAGTGTTTCAACACTATAGTTAATTCTTTTTGGGTTTTTTTTGTTTTGCTTTGTTTTTTGGAGAGGGAAAGGCAAGGCAATTGGTTTTAAGTGTTAAGTGACTTGCCCAATGTCACACAGCTACCAAGTGTCTGAGGCTGGATTTGAACTCAGGTCCTCCTGACTACAGGGTGCTGTCCCCATAGGTTAATTCTTTAAGAGTACTACCAGCTGTAGACAGTTTGAACCTCCATTGCTAGAGGTAGTTCCAAATATCAGTGAAATCAGAGATCCAGGGCCCCTCCTTAAACATGATTCACAATTAAATAAAAGAGGCCAGAGGTCTACAGATCATTCAGAAGCTTCATACCTGCATGTAATGAATATTTTCATTATATTACATATAAGATCAAAAGGTGCTGGCATGGAAACCAAACTTTTTTTTTTAAAGGAACTGATATACTGACAGGAAAAGACTTGCTATTAATGTGAGCATTATTTTAGAACCAGCTGTTTGTGTGCAGTCAAATCAATGACTAATAGTTTGACCAATGACCAAAATCAACACTAATTCATGAGAAAATACAAAGATGAGGAACTCCCCCCCCAATCCCAATGCAATTAAAACAATTCCAACCAGGCAAACAGCCTACTTTTAAAAATGGGAAATGAATAAAAGTAAAAACACTGAAATCTCAGACTATCACCATTTCTTAAAGAAGTTTATCCAAAATAAAAGTCACCATGAGGAGGAAAAGAGTCTAAAGCCCACTTCAACCACGAGACAAATGGTCTGACAGAGACATGGCAGTCAAGCAGAAAGAAAAATTTAAGGAACAAACAATTTAAAAATAATTATAAAGGAGCATGAATGAAGATTGGTAATATAATCACTCATTAAGCAACAAAAAACATTGCAGTGGGTGTAAGACACTGCAAAACACTTGATTTCATTCACGTCCCAAGGGGGAAAATGCTCCTCCCAGAGCATATAGATAAATCTGGAAAAAGGATAACAAATACATACAAACTGGAACAGATTTGCCAGCATTTCTACAATGATCTCTTCTCATCACAAATCATAGAGGAACCCACACAGTCAGACTAACACTTCAGCTTCCAAGGAGCTAAGCAAAGAACTACAAAGCCAAGAAAAGCATCTGGGTCTGATCCAAGGGGCATAGAAGTAAAGCGTGCTGGTAGTGATGAGATTTTAAAAGAACCAAGGAATTCATTTTCAAGGTATACCAAAGAATGAAAAATACTATAGATGGTATTATTACCAAAGTGGAAAAATTGGTTGAAAAGATATTGACAACTGCTGGCCCAAATGCCTACCTTCTCACCTTTATAAATCTTCATGAGAATGATTTAGGCATACATCAAGAGTCTATTTGACAGGGGCGGCTAGGTGGTGCAGTGAATAGAGCACTGACCCTGGAGTTAGGAGGACCTGAGTTCAAATCCAGCCTCAGACACTTAACACTAGCCATGTGACCTTGGGCAAGTCACTTAACCCCAACTGCTCCCCCCACTCCCCGCAAAAAAGAGTCTATTTGATCAACATATGAGAAGGAAATAAGCAGGCTTTTCTATAGATGATTTTCTACAACGAACCACATTTTCACAATTACACAGGCGACTGGAAGGTAAAGAGAATACATGATCCTGCTATATTTACTGGTTTTAATACAAAAACATTTTAAAAAGGCATTTTTAAACCTAGCTATAGAAAAACCTAGCTTATAACCTAGCTATAGAAAAACCTATAGAGAAACCTAGCCTTAGAGCCACTCCCTGCAATAAAGGAGCAACTCCCAAGCATTTGTGAAGATCATTCAAGACTCCTTGATAGATGCAATCACAGAAAAAAATTTTAGTTACCTTTTGGTTATCACTATTAAGGGAGATATGCATGCTCACCAAAGGGGTCACAGAAGACATCCGGCAAAGAGATGCAATGGAGAGGATGATCCTTTTTCATTGTTTTCTAGATGCTTCTATTTGTGAGGAACACAGCACTTAGTGTACAAACCCCTAGAACATTAATGGGCCTCCTCCATGAGATCTAAGTCCACTCAAATGAAAACAGCTCAACAATACACATAGGTAAAGCAAAATGGAGGAGAATGCACACTGCAAAACATGGCTGCACAGTCCATTGTGTTAGTCTAGCATTAGCTGTATCTTGGACATACAATGTAGACAGACAGACAGAATGTATCCCATCATTGAACAGAAGAAGGGTAGACTAGATTGCATTTCGAAAATCGCTCAGCATTTTCAACGATCCCAAGTTGTTCCCTTGAAACAAAAACTTGTCTTTTCATCACTAGTGTTTTTTCAGTAATGTAATATAACTACAAATCATAGAATACCAAAATCTTCAAAGATTCAAGTTTGGGAGGACCCAAAAGACAATGATTAAAAAGTAAGGTGGTTTTTGAACAGGCTAAAGAAACTTGCCAACAATGACTTGCATGCACAATGACCATATAAATGTGAGCTATTTATTATTCTACAATAGACATCTACATCTGTATGTATAACCCTCTTCCAATCCATAACATATTTGGAAATACTAATTTTATCTGTTAATTTCAGAATAAAAAAAAGACAGGAAATGTGTAACCAGAAATGGAGATAGACCAGTTACGGCAGGAACAAAGGATAATATGCTGCACTAGTATTCACAAAATACTGGAAGACCTAAAGAAGCCTCTATTATGTTGGATAATTCATCTATAAAGGATGCATGGAAATACATGTTTAAAAATCACACAGAATGGAAAGGCATGGGTGGGTTGGAATCTGTACTGTAGTGGGGGGGAACGGGAGAAAGTTCCTCATCGATCTAATACATGGATCTATTCAAGTATAGAAGCATGATTTATCAATAGTCTAATCTTAGATTGCCACACACAAAAAAACAAATAAGTATATCAATTCTTCAACTTCAAGAAATAATTAATCATTTTTTTAACATGAGGCATGGTTTTATGGAAAGAACTTTGGCCTGGACATCAGGAGGCCTCAGTTCTATTCCTACTAATTACATGTATGATATTAAGTAAGTCATTTCCACTTCCTAAGGTTTATTCAATTGTAAAATCATGAGACTGAGATGGAAGGCAGGATGAAAGGGGAGGCTTAGGATAGAGCTCCAAAATTTAAAAAAGGAAGACCAGAAGGAATCACAGACAAACAGGACAACTCTGAAAGACACAAATTTAATTCTATATACTTGGTCACTTACCCCTGTTTGCCTCAGTTTCCTCATCCATAAAATGAGCTGAAGAAGGAGACGGCAGACCACTCTAGTATGTTTGCCCAGAAAACCCCCAGAAGGGGTCACAAGGAGTTGGACACAAATGAAAAAGTACCGAACCAAGGTAAGATTAGAGGTGATGAGCTTAAACTGGAGGGGCATCTTGTTCCAGGCAGAGAAGCAGATGCAAAGTGGAGTGGTTAGACCTGGGATTTCATTGACAGAGAGAACTCCAAGGCTAGGAAACTTCTACCAATTTAAGTGGGAGATTCTCTGAAATTTATGGCCTTTGAGATTAGAAAGAAGAGCTCTTCTCAAGAACTGAGAAGTTAGTAAGGCGACCTGCCCAAGGTTCACATAAATGTTGTTGGCTTTGAGGCTAGCACTCTTACTTTACGAATTCTACCTCTTCAACAAGTTATATAGCAAAATTAGGGAACTTGCCATTAGTCCATGTGAAGAAAGACCATAAGTAAGTATAAATGTTAATGAAGACTTAGGTCCTCTTTTTAAAACTAGCAAAGGACAATGAGAAAGCCAGCACTTGACAGGAGCTAAACAGCAGCCCTCTAACAAAAAAAGTTCTGATGCCAAGAAAAATTTCATTCAATCCTCCCAATCCTATCAACCACAAATGCAAGGGTTTCCCTGATAAGGTTTTGCTTTGTAGTTTGTTTTTTTAGGGGCTTTGTTGCTGAAACTATCAAACTAATAGGGCTCTTTCACTTCAAAATTCTCCTTCCGTCAGAGTGCCATTGTTTCTTCCCTCCTTCAAGGCAGCCTTCCTAGATTAGTGCACTTAACCGTGTCTACCTCTCGAATCCTTCTCAATGCTCCTCTCATTTGTTTCTTTTTCTTGAGCTGTCTTCCTACCACTCTCTCCCAGGCTACTTTTCAGTAAGCGTTGACAGACCCAAGGCAAATCTGTTTGGATAAGTCACTACTTACCAATGTTTGCCAGTGGACAAAAATACACCTATGACCCACAAACCAGTTCCCACAAGGCAGATGGGAAGCAGCTTTAGACCCTTCTTCCCTAAGGCAACATCAAAAGAGCAGCCATTGGTCTGAAACTATTTTTTTTGGAACATCTCTCTGAAAATGTCTCCTCCGTGCCACAGAGAAAGAGAAGAGATACCCAAGAATGCAAATTCATTTCACCTGACTCCTAGACTGAAAAGGAAAACGTGCCACAGAGAAAGAAGGCCATTCTTTTTCAGCTTCTCGGGCAAAGGGGAAGGCAAGCCCAGTCTGGCAGTAGACAGGATGTCTTAATTCATTTAAATTGAGAGTTGGAAGGCTTGATCCTTCCCAGCTATCAATTCAAGTAAATGGAGCACAGTATAGTTAACAGGTTCTACCCTACTATGAACAGTTTAGCTTTGGATTTGTCTGAGAAGGCTAACTGAACTCACACAGCCATTTCACCCCCTGCCAAGAGCCTTGGAGATTTACCTTTCTCTCACTTTAACTTTCTCAATTTTCTTCAGGGAAATCTAACACCACTCACCTCTCTTGCCACCAATGGGCTCGCAGGCTGTGGTGTTCAGGGGGCAAAAGGCCACAGTCTTCTCCACCAGTACCAGCTTGTGTCTACGTGGGTCTGCTAATACTATTTGTGCCTTTCCCTCAGGACTCTGGGTATTTTAAGAAGCAGCTGGAGGCCCCCTTTTCAGCCTTGCCCCCATCCTCCAGCTGCCTGCCCTCCCCCATCACATCACAGACCAGGTGATCCTGACATTTGAAGATCGTTAGCAATTTTCAGCAGGGAAGGCACAGAAAAGGAATGAAAATGAAGAGTGAGCATGTTTGAGACATGCCTAACCTGGCTGGAAGCCCAAGGAGATGAAAGTCCCTAGCAAATAAGGATATCTTGCCAGCACTAACATATCAGCATCTGTGTTTGTTTAAAAAATACAACAAGAGAGAGTGTGATTTTGTTTTCTCATAGAACATTCGGAGCCAATTTGTGTCCCTAGATCTTCACATGAAACACTCTTGGGAGCCCATGAGTTGTGAGGGAGTATTACGGGCAGAATTTCCTGACTGAATTGGAAATTCCAATGATAATTGACATCTAGTTTTTTATGATTCTTTTTAAGAGGCTAAAGTATTATAAACTTAAAATGCTATGGGTGACCACATTGGTATTTATTCTACAGAGTACTCCAAAGCACTGGAAATTCAAGTAGGGGAAGTCTACTTCAGATACTGCCTAGGGAAATGATCGTCAAGGTTAAGTACTTGCATTCATTAAACATTTACTGCACATCCACCACATGCAAGACACTGTATGGGGTAAGAATATTATTATGAAGTCCCTGCTCTCAAGGAACTTACAATCTAGCTAATCATTTACTTTAGGTCACAAAGGCTATATCAGCCAGAAAAGGGCTGAAAAGTAGTGGATTATCAGTTCACACTTATCTTGGCCTACTAATAGAAGCTACCAATTCAATCTGGGAAAGGCTGAGTTTGGGGGCCTTTTCTGCCTCCTCAGCCCGATTTTGATCTACCTTTCTAATAGGACCCAGGAGAATATAGAATCAAGCAATGGATCCTCAAAGGCTTACAATCAAGGGAACATATTACCTTAATTTCTACCTAAAGCATAAATACCATCTGGCAATTTTTATAATCAAAGCCACCAGGTTGTTTGGTGGGCCCAGTGGCCCAGCATTTGGAAAACTAAGGTAGTCTCAAGCAGCTAAAACTACCAGAGCTGCTGGGCAGGGAGGGAGGGAGAGGGAAGGAGGGAGAGGGAGGGAGAGAGAGGGAGGGAGAGGGAGAGAGAGAGAGAGAGAGAGAGAGAGAGAGAGAGAGAGAGAGAGAGACAGAGAGAGACAGAGAGAGACAGAGAGAGACAGAGACAGAGAGAGACAGAGACAGAGACAGAGACAGAGACAGAGAGACAGAGAGAAAGAGAGAGAGAGAGACAGAGAGAGAGAGACAGAGAGAGAGAGAGAGAGAGAGAGAGAGAGAATGTGTGTGTGCGCCCACACATACATGCATACATTCATAGGTGAAAATAATTTCCCCACTACTGTCAAAGAATCTACCTGGGGCGGCTAGGTGGTGCAGTGAATAGAGTACCAGCCCTGGAGTCAGAAGGACTTGAGTTCAAATCCAGCCTCAGACACGTAACACAAAAACTAGCCGTGTGACCTTGGGCAAGTCACTTAACCCCAACTGCCCTCCAAAAGGCAAAAAAAAAAAAAGAATCTACCTGACTGCCGCCAAATCTAAACCCTTAGTTTTACCTTCATTGAGGGTCAGTGGGAAGAAAACTAGCTTTGAAGTGAAGGGCCCTAGATTCAAATCCCATCTCTGACCCTAATTACTTATTAACCTCCCTGAACCTCAGTGTCCTCAAGTCTGAAAAATGAATGAATTGGACAAGATGACCTCAGAAGTCCTTCACAGTTTGACAGCTATGATCCTATACTCTCCCCATATTCTCTATTATTAGGGTCTACTGAGTTGTCTTTGGTAATGACTTTCCTCTATTTTCTCTGCCAGAATCATAGCCCAGAGGTTGGTGCCCTCATCCTTGGACAAGTACAATTATCTCCTAGTTAGCAACAAGGTCTACCCTACATACACACTTTCAGAAGAATTTTTCTCTGACACAATTACTTGGCTTTTCAAGAACCTAGAATAGTCCCTTATTCTTTTAACTTTCACTTTGTCTTATATCTGCCATTAATTTGGGATCTGTCATTTAATTAATTTGTCCCCTTATTTTCTTCATCTGTCAGATAAGGATAATAATAGCTTTCTTGCCTGTTTCACAGTGTTATCATGAGGATGAAATGAGCTAATTATGTGTGAAAGTGCTTTCAAAAAGTAACAACAATAATAGCTGACATTTGCATAACACTTTAAGGTTTGCAAAATGCTCCACACTAAACAATTAAGTGCCATGTAATATGTTTCCATGATAATTATCACGATTATTATGCCGGGAGGCTTCTCCTGCAGTCTCCTCCCCCCTCCCCAACTCCCACATTTCATTCTATGTATTCTACATAGAATTATGAGAGCAGCTGGTGTGGTGGCTAGAAATCCAGCCTTGGAGTCAGGGAGAGCTGGATTCAAGTCCTTCTTCCTGTTACACTTCGTGTGTGCCTGCAAACAACTCTCCAACAGCAGTTAACAAATCAGTTACTGATTTGCACTGGTTGATCAATTCATAAGATCACAGTATCACACCCAGAGTTTCCAGACTCAGAATTCTCTATTCCAGTGAAATTATAGGTCTATAATGCCAAAACCCCCCCAAAAAAACAAACCACTACCCAAAAAAGATACTTATAGAATGACAATGTAGTAGCCACATAACATACCATAAATAATCCATCAGCTACTGGGACGATGCAACAAGGTAGTTCTTGGCCTATTACACTACTTTAAATTGTGGTTCCTAAATTCATGGGAATTTTTCCATAATGCTTTAATTTTCACATAGAGGGATAGCTAAAGAACTGAGTTTTTGGTTGTTGGGGTTTTTTTTTGGTGGGGGGGGTACAGCTGATTCCTCTGTGGTCTCAAACTCCTATGATATAAAACCTTTCAGATTTCTCCATTTTCAGAACTAAGGGCAGGGATGAATGAAGGAAAAAGTTTCCTTTTCAAAGCTGATTTATCTCAGTGCTTGTGATACACGGTAAAATATTATTCCTAGGCTGACAAGGGTCTGTTGCTGAGTATTATTTTCATTAATTGCTCAAGAAGTCAGGGTCTGTTTTTGTGTTGCATTCACATCCAAACTCCCCATAGAAAGAAAGAAAAAAAAACACTTGTGAGAAGACAGGCTCACTGCTCAAAGCAGGAGGCCAAGTGATTATTCTTCCTCTGCCCTCCTACCACAGTCGAATGCAGTACGAATCACATGGTCTCTGTCTCAGATTTCTCTGTTCTTAAGAAGGACTGACTGTTATGTGAACAGAGCCCCTAGAAGCCGTCTCCTTCCATCACACTGGATCAGTTCCCGTCACCACCATCCCCCCTCCCCTACCCCTTCTTCCTACTCTCCCCCACTGTTTTCTGTTTTCGTGTCTCTTGATTATAGTCTCAAACTGGCATCACCAGATGTCTGCCAGACATCTTCACCTACATATCCTATAAGCATGTCAAACTCACTATGTCCTAAGCAGAGCTCTCTCTCCTCTGCCCCTAAATCATCCCTCCCTACAAACCTCCCAGCTCCTGCCTGGGTGTCTGAGACACCTCTGAGGAGAGCTCTTCCCTCTCCCCCCCTTATCTAAAAAGCTGCCTCATCTTGCTGATTCTACCTCCCTGACGCCTTTTTGAAAAATTATTTACTTGTGGGGCAACTAGGTGGTGCAGTGGTTAGAGCACCGGCCCTAGAGTCAAGAAGACCTGAGTTCAAATCTGGCCTCAGACACTTAACACAAAAACTAGCCGTGTGACCTTGGGCAAGTCACTTAATCCCAGTTGCCCTCCAAAAAGCAAAAAAATTTTTTTAAAATTATTTATTTGTAGTTTGTTCCTGACATCTTTTGCACCCATCCCTTTGTCTCCACTCACAAGGCTGGCCCCCTATTTGGGCCCTCATTACCTCTCACATGGATTATTGAAATAGGAAGTAAACAAGCATTTCTTGGGGACCTACTACATGCCTGAAACCATGCTGAGCACTTTGCAAATATCTCATTTGATTCTCACAACAAAGTGCTATTATTATCCCCATATTGCCACTGAGGGAGATGTTATTATTACCTTCATTTTACCGGAGGAAATGGAGGCAGATTGAGGTTAAGTGCCTTGCCCAGGGTCACACAGTCTGAGCCCAGATTTGAACTCAAATCTTCCTGACTCCAGGCCCAGCACTTTATCTACTGTACTAGACTGCCTCTAACAGACTCCTAATTCATTTCCTAGCTTTCAGCATCATTCTTCTCCAACCCACCTTCCACACAGTTGTAAAATTCATCTTCCTAAAGGAAAAAGCAGACCACATGTGCCAAGTCAAGTATCTTCAGTGGCTTTCTATTGCCTCAAAGATAAAAATGTAAACTCCTCAACTGGGCATTTAAATCCCGTGGCAACCTGGCCTCTGCCCACTTTTCCTGACTTCTTTCATTACTTCCCTTCATACACCTCGACATTCCACCCACACTGACCTATCGTACCTTCCCCCAACTCAGCACGGCATCTCCTGCCTCTGTCTTTGCTTGAGCCATCCCACGTGCCTTCAGTGTCTGTCCTCATCTCCACAGCCCAGAGGCCTCCTTCCCTGTCCTGGTCTCCCTGGCTGTTGGTGCTTCCCGCCTCCTCGATTTTTTTTTTTTTTGCATGTAATAACTGTTTGCATGTGATGTTCCCTCAGCAGAATGTTAACATTCTTCAGGGTAAGATCTAAGTCAGTTTTGTCTTTCTATTGCATCAGTGCTAAGCACCGCGCTGTGTACGTAGGTAGCTTCTTAAATGCTGATTGGAACGGGACTCAGGTTTGCTGTTCTGCTTACCCACTACGAGTTACCAGGCATTGCCGGAGCCCCAGCTTCCGAAAGATGTCCACCACCGTCTCCATGGGGGTGTGGTCAGTGACTGTGAAGGGGCTCAGGTTGAGAATGCGCCTCAGCTTCAGGGGATGAGGGCTATTCGCGGGCAGTTCAGGGGGCTCCTCGGTGAAATACATGATGGAATTGCTCACGATCCCATCCTGCCGCTGCCGGGCATTTTCTAGGCAATGAGAGCAGAAAGACAATGAGGATAAACAGCAAAAGGAAAAGAACCTATGTATTCTAAAATGATTATAGCAGCTTGCTTTGTGGTGGCAAAGAACTGGAAATTGCAGGGATGCCCATCAACTGGGGAATGGTCTTTGATTGCGATGGAACCCTACTGTGCTATCAGAAATGATGCGCTCGATGAGCTTAGAAAACCATGGATAATATTGCACAAAATAATCAGGAGTGAAATGAGCAGAACCAAGAGAACATTGTATACAGCAACAGGAATAATATCTTAAGAAGGTCTTTGAAGGAATAACTCATTTTGACTATTACAAATACCCAAATTAACTATAAAGAACGTATGAAGACACTGTCTGCATCTAGAGGGAAATGATAAATAAAGTATGTATAGAATAATTTTATGTCTAGCGGTAACCATCTCTAGGCAGAGTGGGAGGAGGAAAGAAAAAGGGGAAAAAAAGAGAAATTTACATAATTTTATTATATATTTAAAAGGAATAACAAGTTGTGCATAATAATTTCAATAGTTTCATATGCAATCATCTTTTTTATTATACTAAGTTATGGAAATGCTTGTTTTGTATCATAAATTCAAAATAAAATAAATTAAAAAAAATAAACAGCCTCAAGTGGTACATGGCTACTCTGCCTTAGTCTAGCAATTATAATAGCCAGAATTATATATCAGGAGCTTATAATCTTTCACAGACTAATATATATAAATTCCTTTACTGCAAATAATGACCTCAAATATCCTTGAGAACTCAATAAAATAAATTGTACTGAGAGAAGAACATTATTACAGACAAATTTCTGTTTAAGGTGCCACAATTTTATTAATCACCTAGATTCACAACTTTCAAAGGTGCCTTTAGCTCTTTCGTTTCTATCCGTATCCAATCAGTGGCCCAGTCTTACTGATTCTACATGATGTCTCTTACATCCATTCACTTCTCTACGGTCATAGGGCCACTTCTGCTATGTGGGCCCTCATTACCTCTTACCCAGACCACTGAACCAGCAAGACGGCATAGAGAATGGAACTAGGGAGTCTTGAGTTCAAATCCAGCCTCTGACACTTACTAGCTATGTGGCTCTGGGCAAGTCACTTAATCTCTGTTTGCTTCAGCTTCCTCAAATGTTTTTGGTTGTTGTTTTTTTTTTGAGGAGAGGAGGCAAGACAATTGGGGTTAAGAGACTTGCCCAAGGTCACACAGCTAGTAAGTGTGTCAAGTATCTGAGGCCGGATTTGAACTCAGGTCCTCCTGACTCCAGGGCTGGTGCTTTATTCACTGTGCCACCTAGCTGCCCCTCCTCAATGTTAGATGGTCATAATTATAGTGTCTACCTTTCAGGATTATTGTGGGCATTAATTAAAGATAATATTTGTAAGGTGCTTAATTAGCACAGTGCCTTACACATAGTAGGTGCTTAATAAATACGTTCCTTCCTTTCTACCTTCTCTCCTTCCACAATGGCCCAGATAAGACTATAATGCATAAAAATTTAAGAACAATATTTTAATAAATGTAGCCCTCCTGAATTCCCATAATCTCCAAATTACATGGAATCAAAAGTTTTCAAAATATTGTATAGTTCCCTAGCAAAAAAAAAATCAAAACCACACGGGAATGGGATGGAATACATATCCCCAGAATCCTGTATGATACTCAAGTTGTCCCAGAGATGCTTTCAGTGCACCTAGAGAAGATGAGATTATAACCCAGTATGTTATTCAATTGAAAAAATCAATTTTGTTATGCACCTGCACAAAAAATAATATGCTAAACATAGATAAACAAAAGAAGAGAATAATAACAAGATAGCAACTTGTCTCAGGACTGTTTCTATTTGAACTCCATTGAAAAAGTGAGGAAAAATAGGATTATTAGTACTAAGAATAGTATTTTAATGTCTGCAATACACTTTTCATATATTATCTCATTTTAACTTCACAAAACTGGGAGGTAAATGCAATTATTTTCCCCACTTTATAGAAGAGGAAGCAGAGGCTGCCTTGCCCAAATAGTCAGTATCTGAGGCGGGGCTTAGACCTGGTTTTTCCTAACATCACATCTAGCACTCCAGCCTCTACACTTGTAGAAAATGTGCAACACGATCAAACTAATCATTCTTCATGAGGCGGATTCCATGATACAAGGATCACCACTGAGATTCAGAGCACGTCATCCTTTCAAAGGTTCTAAAGATGGGTCTGACAAAAGCCACTGCTCCTTTGTGTGGGGCAGGGTGAACCTGGAGTTCCCCTCAGGGACAGGAGACAGGCCCCAAAGTGCCCAATTAGTATTAATTTTTAAAATGGCATTTGCTAATTTCAAATTAATTTATAATTTCCACAATGGCAAAGTGAACCTTTTGCAGGATGAGAAAGGAGGCTGAGACCAAACTTGCCTCGGTATCCAGAACTTGAAGTGTAAACACAATTATCCCCAAAAGGAAAAGAGAAATAAATGCCTTAGGAAAACCACATTTTTCTCTTTTGCTTTGGATTTTTCCTATTTTTTTAAATGAGTTATTTCTTGGATTAAAAAAAATGATAGTAAAGTTGTTATGATTACAATTATCCTACTTTTTTCTCTGCTGAGAACTTAGAGCTCATTAGAAACAACTTAAATGTCATTGTGGATATCTGAACTGAAAACTTTTTTTAAGTAAAAAATGAAACAAATCTATTGGTCTCAATAGATTTGTCTCGGGCTAATGAATAGGAAAAGATTAGAAAAGATGTGTGGTGAGGTTTGCCCTAAGAATGGTTCCAGATCTGTTATAAATCTCTTCTCTTCTCACACACTATTATTCACCTATATTTCTGCTTGAAAGAATAAGAGTACAATAGTGTCCTCTGTGGCCTTTCATTGCAATACACTACTCTGGTAGCATTTGGGATCACACTGAGATGGGGGTAGAAGGAAGAAGCCCTAGTTAAAATAGAAACAGAAGGCTGGCCTGCAGAGCAAATGCCTTCAGATGATGGGGCCCACTCTGGTAACATCAAAAAGGATGAGATTCAATCAGAAATACACTGACTGAGGCCCATCTTTTCAAAGGTCTGTATTGCACTAAGTGTTCCTTTCCTGAATCAAGACTTTTCTCTTTTTCAGTGATTTTACAAAAATGTCCAACACACTTCTATTTGCTCTTATCTTCAGGTGGATGATTCTTTGCCATCATATTGCATGTTTCTAGCTATTGCGACAACAGCACTTTTAAATTTTACTATATAGAGGCTTCAAAATCCAGCAAATCCCATTACAGAATTACATACACTAATTTGTGGAATCACATACTGAATGCAAACATAGATGAATTTACAATAGTTTGTTGAGTTTCAAGAAAACTAATGAACACATTTGAACTAGAACTGAATTAATATACAAAAAAAAA
>NW_027187325.1:11600328-11603629 GCF_028583685.1 Petaurus breviceps papuanus
TGCTTTATTCACTGTGCCACCTAGCTGCCCCTCCTCAATGTTAGATGTCATAATTATAGTGTCTACCTTACAGGATTATTGTGGGCATTAATTAAAGATAATATTTGTAAGGTGCTTAATTAGCACAGTGCCTTACACATAGTAGGTGCTTAATAAATAAAATTAATAAATCCTGGAGGGGATCGACAAAAGATGCCTAACTGCTGACAGCCAATAAGTACAGACAACATGGACCTGACATAGTGTTGGTGATCACATGGTTTGTTCATTCTGGTACACACGTGGTAAGTATTCACCATTGCTCTCCAGAAAAACTTTAATATGGATCCTTGAAGTAGAACAGCAAAGGCTTATTCTGAGATTGCAAATTGTATCCAGGGTTACTGAAAGAATCCAAGGATGGTTGAACAGGACAACAGGAAAGGATGGAGTAAAAAAAAAAAAGCCAGGTGCACCAGGGAGAGTCTCAAAGTAGAAGATTCCCATTTCATACGACCCAACAATCATATTTCAAAAACACTAGAAAGAGCCGATTTCGTAGTCAGGGACAGTCGGTAAAAAATGCAGTTTGCTGAGTGCAGAATATGGTACTAAGGGCTATCAAGAGAGATAGAAGAGACAGTTTCTGTTTTTGAGTTGTGTTTTACCTTGTGTGGAGAATTCTCCATCAAAGTCCTACTCTCTGGCCTCATCATGGAATCAAGATAATGCCAGGTTCTTGGAAGCTATGTTAGCAGAGAAAACTGGAATATTCTACCAAGATGGAAAAGCAAGTATAGGACTAGTGATGGACTGAAGAGAATTATATTTCTGTTATACAAGGATCGATCTTGCTAAGTTTGAGGAAACTTCTCCAGGATGACCGTACAAAGTGAATTTTTCTATTCATGTGAACTCTTAAGAGACCATTTCCTGCTTATAAAGAGTTTGAGATGTATATCAGCAGAGGAAGTCCCCATGACAAGCATACTACAGATCACTGAAGTATGAAAGAGGATAGAATTGCTTCTCTCTAGTTCTCTAGAACTCAGTTCTAGGTCTAAAATCCTTGTCTGTCTCATTTTTATCCTGGTCTCCCATGAAGAAAGAGGAACTGAGAGTAAACTTAGACTTTAGGGGTTCAGAGTTTATGGAAGAAAACACGCTGTGGGTTTTCCTCCTCAAAGTTTTGGCTAATAAACGTATAATGTGTACATCTTCCACGTGGAAAAACAAACAGCAACCCTGTCTCTTGTAAACACTTAAGTCATCTGTTTAGATGGATGGTGAAGATTCATTGATTTGGATATATAATAAGACTCTTTATTAATATCTGGCCCACAAACGATAAACAGGTGGCAAGAAACTGCAATGTTTATACAGAGTTTATACACAATGCATTGAACATCACAGAGCCAGAGCACCAAAAAAAAAAAAAAGCCTCCCAAAATTATCATTGGATGACATTTAAAGGTATGCTGAAAGAATAAAATTGCATTATTAGTCATTCTTGTTTGTTACTTTAATTTTTTCCAGAATGCTGGATTGGTCTCAGGCAGTTTATTTAAGAGGGTTCGGGAAGGATCCAAGAAGGAAGGAGTTGACTTTGTGGCTTTGTCAATTCTCCTCTCTATTCTCATTTTGTTTACTTCATCTGAAAAACAGATGTGCCTAGTAGAGAGAGTAGGGGGCCTGGAAGCCAGAAGATTTGAAATACAATCCTAAGTCTACCAGGGAACCTTTTTAAATGATCTGTTAGCTAAAATATTTGGAAAGAGAGTTCCATTGTTTAAAAAAAAAGTCACTATTTTTCTTTATGGTATACACAACCATAATTAATAACAATACGAGTGCTAAATGTGGGCTTTGTGTATGCCACAAAGATGAAAATTAGCAAATTTATTGACCATCATCCTTCTATTTAGTACCTAATTTTCAAAGATTTAAAGTTTATTTTAAAAAGGTTTTATGCCTCCATATTGACTGAATCTGTCCTTTTTTTTGGTGTGTATAAACTATAGGACTTGTGAAATTTGCCCATATTGCAAATGCAAGTACAATTTATTTTATTAATTGTGACTTGTAGCATCAGTCGGTACAACTAATTAGGTAAATAATTATCTTGAATATTTAGAATATAAACAGAATAATCCATGACTTTGCTGACCGTTCTTCCCTGATTCCCCAGGGGGAACTTAACTAGAAATAGTCACTTGTTGCAACATACCTAGAAATTTATGTAGGATTTCCCACAGAATTCAAGGTATAATTCAATAAATGGAGAAAGAATGATGTAATTATAACAGGGGTCTGGCACGTGTATAGACCCTATCAGTTTGCTCAGATGGTATGTCTTCTTGTGGAAAACACAAGAGAGTTGCTTTGGGGAGAATATTTATGACATCTAAGGAAAGTGCTTTAGGGAAACTGTGCGACATGTGTGGACTTCTATAATTGGTTTTGTGGGCTCACCACGTGGTTGGGAGATTTGGGTTTTTTTTTTTATTTATTTGCTGGGTAGCCCAAACTCTCAGCATCTTCAAAAAAGGTCTGAGATAGTTCTAGTCACAATCTCTTTTTTGCTGCATTAGAGTCTGGGGAAACTAGGTGACCCTTTCTTTGTGACACTTAAGTGGTAAGGGGAAAGGCCTTAGAAAGACTCTATAGCCCCCAAGAAATGGAGCCAGCTTGACCTTTTTGCTCCTTCTTTTCTATTCTAGGTCTCCAATCACAAGAGAGGAAGCCACAGAAATCCAAGAGATGGAATCTAGGACAGGTTTTGTAGAAAATCCAGCCAGAGATCAAGAAATGATCTTCAAACAATGACCTCTCAGTCATACAGAGGTGACTGAGAACTCAGCCAGCAGTGATGCAACCTTTAGATGTGAAACTGGTAGGAACAATGCCATGTTGGAACTAAGCTAAGTTCTAGACCTAGTCCATCAAAAAAAAAAAAAGGTGACCTGGTGTAGGGAAAAATATGCCCTGCAGATTCTGGTGGAAATACTTCTAAGTTTGTTCTTGCTGATATGAGGTAAATATCCCTTTGGAAAAGCTATAGTGAGAATGGTTAAATGCAGTTGGTTTGCTAGTCACTGGCTCTCTAATAAAGGGGAGAGGCATAGATAGTGTGGGCTCAAACTGATGGCCTGAGAACAGAGATAACCCACAAACCCTTCAGGGTACCTGAGAACTCTGAGAAATATAGCTGTCCTGCCCTAAGAGAGTGTACACATGCTACATAATAAAGAACGTTCATATTGAAGTCAGAAGACAAGGAAGGAAGGAAGGAAGGAAGGAAGGAAGGAAGGAAGGAAGGAAG
>NW_027187325.1:11603729-11639150 GCF_028583685.1 Petaurus breviceps papuanus
AGGAAGGAAGGAAGGAAGGAAGGAAGGATGGGAGGAAGGAAGGGAGGGAGGGAGGAAGGAAGGAAGGAGGGAGGGAAGGAAGGAAGGAAGGAAAGAGAAAGGAAGGAAAGAGAAAGGAAGGAAGGAGGGAGGGAAGATGGAAGGAAGAAATTTACACAAAATAAAGATTTATACAATTTAATATTCTATCTGGTTACAGATGGTAACACTGAAGTTTTTGGAAGGGACAGGGAGAAGAACGTGTCTGAATCTGTGATTTTGTTAATACAGGGAATTCCTAGTATGGAAATTTCCTTCAGGGTCAAATATAGAATCCTCTGTTTAGTAACCAAATCCCTTTAAACCTCCCTGCCCCCCAAACCATAGCGTTCTAATCTTCTTGTACCTTATATGCCACCATGTGCTCTGCAATCCAGTAACACTGGTTTTCCTCCTATCCTTCAAAGAAGACAAGCCATATCTCAACTCCAGGCATTTTCACTGGCTGTTCTCCAGGCCTAGATGTCTTCCTTCCTTCCTGGCTTCCTGGCTTCCTTCCTTCCTTCCTTCCTTCCTCCCTCCCTCCCTCCTTCCTTCCTTCCTTCACCATTGGCTTCTCTAGCTTCCTTCAAGTTAATTAAAATCCCACTTTCTACAAGAAGTCCTTCCCAATCCTCCATATGTCTGTCTAGTGCCTTACCTCTACTGATTTCAATTTATCCTGTATACATCTTATCTGGACAGAGTTGTTCGCATGTTATCTTCCCCTTTAGACTGTGAGCTCCTTGAGAGCAGAAGCTGCTATATGCCTTTCTTTGTCTCCCTGGGACATAGCACAATGCTTGGCACACAGCAGATACCTAGTAAGTGTTTACTGACTGGTTGATTCCATTGTTCCATACTGCCTACTCATCTATAACATATTTTTAGAAAGCTGCCTGAGGTTGCTGAGCTGTTGGCCAGGGTCATACATCTATATGGGTCACAGGCAGGATTTGAAACAAGGCTTTTCTTACTGTTGGATCATTTCTTGATCAAACCGGTATGACACGTTACCATTAACGATATACAGTAAAAAGCTTAGCAATCCCAACATGAATGCAGAGTTAGGCACACAGGTGGTATTCAATAATATTTGTTAATATGAATTATATAATCTTTGCAAGACCAGGAATTGAAAGCAAAAATTCTAATTGATCTTATGTCTTTTTTTTTTGCTTTTTTTTTTGGAGGGGCAACTGTTAAATGACTTGCCCAAGGCCACACATCTAAGTACGTGTTAAGTGTCTGAGGCTGGATTTGAACTCAGGTCCTCCTGACTCCAGCTCCAGAGAAAGAACTATGGAGTCTGAATATGTTTTTTGTTTTGTTTCTTCTTTCTTGTGGTTCATCCCATTGTAAAATGAGGACAATAATAACACCTACCTCGAAGGGTTATTGTAAGGATCAAAGGAGATGTTTGTAAAGCACCATGCCTGCATTAGCATAGGTGCTACATAAATCTTCTTCTTTCCTTCCTCACCATGTGGAAAAGGGATAAGACTTAGTCCATTGGGTACCCCAGGGAAGAACTAAGAGCAATAAGCAAAAATTTAGGTTGGATGTAAGGGGAAACTAACAGAGTGCTTGAAAGGGGCTGCCACAGGAGGTAAGGGGTTACTCCTTACCGGGGATCTCCCAACAAATGCTAGTGATCACTCAGCACGTATGCACCAAGTGCGGGATCCTTGTATTCTGATGTGGGCTGGACTCGAGTGTGGGATCCTTGTATTCTGATGTGGGTTGGACTCAAGGATTGCTGAAGTCCCTCCCAACTCTAAAATCCCGTAATCCTGATGCCATTCCTAGAACCCCAAAAGACATAGAGTTCCACAAATGCA
The DNA here is from genome assembly GCF_028583685.1 of Petaurus breviceps papuanus. Classification (NCBI taxonomy): domain Eukaryota; kingdom Metazoa; phylum Chordata; class Mammalia; order Diprotodontia; family Petauridae; genus Petaurus; species Petaurus breviceps. The sequence continues at coordinate 11,605,589 of NW_027187325.1, forward strand.
GGAAATGAACTTCTTCCCTTATACCTGGAGAGGCAGACACTTCCTAACTCTCCAGTGTAACAAGACAAGCATCTCTGATTGCTCAAGGGTAAATACAACTGCCTTTCCCCCACAGACTGAAAGCATAAAGACGTTGTTTACATTTACTTTTTGTCTATAGACATTCCAAACATTGCTACCTAGAGAGCTATCAGTTCATAAACCTAAATTCCCTCTCTAACAATCTGATGACAATTACGATTTACCATTTGATTAGAGGAATGCGTTTCAGCAGTAATCAGTCAGTATTTCCTATGCAGGTGCCTGTTCAGCTAGACAATGGGTGGCTCGCTCATTGACATTTCTTACTTTAATGAGGTTTTTCAATTTGTACCTTTTGCTTAAAAGTCCTTGGAGAGGCTGTATATTTAAAAAGGACATGTGATTAAAATATTTTAAAACAAACAAACCCAGGCTCCATTTGAAAGAAAAGAATTACAATGAAATTCTGTATTTATCCCTAACCTATAAAAAAGATACCCCAAATATGTAAACAAATATAATCATAGGTGAAAAAAGCACTATAGTTTCTGTCAGATGAAATTACGTCTGACATCACTGAGAGAGTGGGTAAGGGGAAACGAGTAGATAAACTTTTGTCTTTTTTTGGGGGGAGGGGAGAAGGCAGGGCAACTGGAGTTAAGTGACTTGCCCAAGGTCACACAGCTAGTGGGTGTTAAATGTCTGAGGTCAAGTTTGAACTCAGGTCCCCCAGGGCCAGTACTCTATTCACTGCACCACCTAGCTGCCCCTGTGGAAAAACTTTTATTGAGATTTTCAAAAAGCTTATTTTTTAAAAATTGAATCACCGTGGATTCGAGAGAAGAGTTTTTTTTTTTTTTAAACAAGAATAAGAAAGTGGCTTACAGATAGGAAACAGAGGGTAAATATAAAAAAAAAGATTTCTCTGGTCAGAGAAAGATTATAGTGGAATCCATCAGGAATGCTATGAGACTAGTCTATGTAACATTTTCGTATATCACACCAAAGGGAGAATACATAGCCAGCTTTCCAAGAGTGCAGATAACACTAAACTTTTCACAGATACTGAAGCACTAAACTGACAAGAAAAAAATGGCTGAATGATCTTATAAAATGCTAAATGCATTTTTAAAATGGCAGCTGAGTTTCAGTCCAGGACTATGTTTAGAGATTATTTTCTCATTATAATCTCATATTATATTATATCATTTCCTAGCATATTACATGACATTATATTATGTTATGGTGCTGTGTTATATGATATGTTATATTGTATTATACTGTATTATATTATGATATATACGTTAGATGTTATATTATAGTATGATATTCATAACACAAAGCAATCTATCCCATTATGGTTGAAAATAAATATAGTTCCAAGACAGGTTTAGATCATCAGCCATGATACAGTCATGATCAGTCAACATCTTCATGATCTAGTGGAATTAAGTACAGTATTTGTAGTTGGGACCTACATTCAAATCCTGGTTCAGCTAAGCATCCAACATTTACACTGCATTTCAAGGTCTGCAAAGCATCTTGCAAATATTAGCTCATTTGGCCCTCAAAACAACACTGAGATCTAAGTGCTATTATTATTATTCCAATTTTTACAGATGAGGAAGGAAACTGAGGTAGATAGTGGTTAAGTGACTTACCCAGGGTCTCATAGCTACTAAGTATCCAAAACTATACTTGAACTCAGTTCTTCCTGATTCCATGTCCAACATTCTATCTATTGTACCACCTAGCTGTTATTTCACTCTTCTGAGTCTGTTTCCTCACATGTAAAATAAGTGGACTGAACAAGATGTTCCATAAAGTCCCTTCCAGGGTTCAATCTATGTTTCAATAAGCCTAATGCTGGTAATCATCAGGAAATGAATTAGAAATAGCAAAGGAGAAAACATTCTTCTACCATTGCACAAAATCAGGGTAAAGCTGAATGTGAAAGCCCACTACAGCTCTGCTGACATCCCCCAAGAAAAAAACAGATCTGGAGAAGGCCTGCTTCTATGTGAGATTAGACTAACAAAAAAAACTAGGAAAGAAACCAAGAGGAAACCATAAAATCACAGGATCACTTAACCTCTGTAAGCCTCAGTCAACCCCAGAAGAATCATCTGACCTCCTCCTTGAAGAAATCATCGATCCTTTAATGTATGGAAATAGTCGCTATTATTCAGACACTTCAGTCATGGCTGACTCTGTGACCCCTGTTAGGGTTTTCTTGGTAAAGATACTGAAGTGGTTTGCCATTTCCTTCTCCAGCTCATTTTACAGATGAGGAAACAGAGGCAAATAGGGTTAAGTGACTTGCCCAGGGTCACACAGCTAGGACGTGTCTGAGGTCAGATCTGAACTCAGAAAGAAGAGTCTTCCTGTCTCCAAGGTTGGTGCTCTATCCACTGTGCCACCTGGCTACTCAATTCATTTGAATTATACTTTATTCAAAAGATTTTTTTATATGTTGTACTTTATTCAAAAGATGTGGAAGCACCTGATTTAAAAGTTTTATGACTTTTGTGTATGAATCCAAAAGGTATTAGCTCTTATTAAGGCAGCAGATTTGAAAACTTTTATCAGATTACTGTTACTAAGTGCTTCTGGTCTTAAGCTAAAAGAAAATCCTCTTACAGACTCCTTTCCTCAGATAAGTGAAATATGTAACGTACAACAATAAGATATCTGGGTTCATTTGAACTCCATAAAGAATTAGCAAGATGAATCTCATCCGTGTACAAGCTATTCCAAGCTTAAAATTCAGATTCTATCCTAAAGGCTCAGTTGTAAATGGATCATTTAGGACTGAGAGCATGTAATCTGAATTAACAATGCTACTACATACATTACCAGTGATCTCTTAATTGCCAAATCTAATAGTCTTTTTCTCAATCCTCATCCTTCTTGTCCTGTCTAAAGCCTTTGGGGGGAGGGAGGGGGGGACTGGTCACTATCTCGTCCTCTGCCCAGTCTGTTTTCTGGATGCTTATCTCTCCTCATTCTCCTCCTACCTGTCTGACCACTTCCACCATCAGTCTCATCTTCTAACCTCATCACCCCCCTTCCTCCACTTAGGAGCTAATCTGATGGGGTGATGGGGCCATGGGCCAGAGGATCAGAACAGAGGTTTAATACATAGGTCATTCATAAGCTGAACATTTGTCAGACGGCAGCTAAGTAAATAAGGTCTTGCTTCACCTGAACAAGTTTTTCCAAGTCTTGATTCTTCATTACTTATAAATTATTTGTTTTTCAAATTTCATTTGATGCTAACAGCACTATTAGCTTCTTAGTAAATACTGGGTTCATTCTCTTTACTCACTTATGGCAAGAATGAGTTCCCTCCTCTGGGCAAAACCAATGAGGCGCTCTGAGTCTTTGGAAACCACCACCGGGAAGCCGTTATAATCGGTCTCTTTAATCAGCGTCTCCACGTCCTCCACCGTCATGCTGTCTTGAGTGAGCACAGAAAGTGGCGGCTCCCCACGCCTGGGCCTCATAACATCAGTGGCCAGTGTCCTGTGAGTGAACTCATCCTTCACATCTAAAAATGGGTAACCATTTAAGTGGATGTGTGCCTCGTAGATGCCTTCCTTTCCAAACGCATCTGCGACCCACTTGCTCGTCACAGCTGCGGCCATCAGCGGCACAATGTACTCCAGACCTCCTGTTAACTCAAACATGATCACCACCAACGAAACAGTCATGCGGGTAACTCCACCTGCAAAGGAAAGAAAATCTCATCAGGATCCAAGGTTCGGAATGATCTGCAGGCTTGTCCAGACAAACTCCTTTGTTTTGTGTATATATATATATACATATATAATTATAAATTTTCAATATAAATAGAATATAATCATATAAATATAATTTAATATAAATTATATATACCGTGTTTCCCCGATAATAAGACCTATCCCGAAAATAAGCCCTCCCCTTACTGTGTAAGATTCCTCTAAAATAAGCCCTCCCCAAAAATAAGCCCTATTGAGATTGCTACTGTAGTGAAACTCACGCCGCGCTCCGAGCTGCATCCAATAAGAGCTGCAGCAGTGAGCGCATCATCCTGTTCTTCCCCAGTGATTTGCTTATTGAATAAAGGTACATTTTTTTGTTCACATTTACCTGTTTATTAAAATTGCTGTCAATGTTCATTAAAATAAGCCCTCCCCTGAAAATAAGCCCTCTGGTGTTTTTCTGTCCAAAAAAATAATAAGACAGTGTCTTATTATCGGGGAAACACAGTACATGTAAACATTATATGTACTAGAAGGCTACATGGCCTAGAGGGTAGAATTCTGAACTTGAATTCAGAAAGACCCAGGTTTAAATCTTGTCCATCATTTACTGGATTTACTCTTTTGAAAATAGGCAATAAAAGCATCTTTAATTGTTCCTTCATGAGGTTTTGTGAAGTTGAAACGAGATCATGTATAAAAAGCACTTTGCAAACCAAAATGAAATAATGCTTTTCTTCAGTCATATCAGTCACATACAACTCTTCATGACCCCATTTGGGATTTTCTTGGCAAGGATACCAGAGTGGTTTTACCATTTCCCTCTCCAGCTCATTTTACAGATGAGGAAACTGAGGAAAATAGGGTTAAGTGACTTGCCCAGGGTCACACAGCTAGTCAGTGTCTGAGGCCAGACTTGAACTCAGTAAGAGGAGTCTTCTAGACTCCAGGTTCAGCTTTCTATCTAATGTACCACCTGGCAGCCTGAAAATGCAATATAAATATCAGTCATTATTATAACACATAACAAAGATAAGATTACTTATTCTAGTTAAGTCCTGCCCAATTCTCTGATTCAGGTCCTCCAGTTTGAGGGAGAAATAAGTTATCTCAAACTGAGTCACTGAACTTACTCTTCACTCATTATCTACAGGTCGTCTATGTGGCTGAGGCATTGTCCCAGATCTGAGAAACCACCCACAAGGACCAGCTGCCTCACTTTCTGATGAGTATGTATGTTTAAGCAAGTATGTATACTTTCTGATGTATGAATTTAAAGGTTTCTTATTTAACAAATTGGAGTTTATCCCCTCCATACCAAAAATAAGCTGAACAATTATTTTTTTTTGCTGATCATGTAATGATCATTGCTGATCATGGTATATCCATCCACCCCTATCTACCCATCTACCCAACCTCCCGTCCACTCCACCAGGAATTATGTTCCTTGGCATTCCTAAGGAGATTGACATTATTAGTCATTTAACGTAATGATATTCATAAACCTTTAATAGGTTTCACTGCCACCATAGACTACCACTCCTAAGAATCTATATTATTACCATATATTATTATATTAATTATTATTAATATAAATAACCTGATGTGACCAAATATTAACTACATGCAGAACTATTAACCAGGGTTAGCAGTAGTAATCACAACAGTCATAATAAACCATATTTATATAACAGTTTAATAAAGCTTTCAATAAATGGATGAAAAAGACTGAGATTTTTAATGTTGCCACAGCTGGCATACTAGAGAAGAAATATCTCCAGTTGCTGTCATTGTCAGAAAAGGTATCTCCAGTCAGTAGTCAGTCAGATGAATGATCCATCTGCCCATAGTAAAATGAGGCCATCCTCCATGACTGGCTTTAAAGCAAAATAATGAGAGTTCATGAAAAATGTCTAAATTCACTTTAAAATGTTGTTATACAAGACTTGTCTTATTTCAATGTAAGAGGATTTCACAAAGTAATTCATTTATTGTCTTTTGTTTTTAAATTCACTTATTATATCTTACACACATCTCACACACACACACACACACACACACACACACAGAGCTATACTCACTTATTATCCTAAAGCTATGAGCTCACAAAGTTCAACAGGCAGGGCTATGAATCAGTACTCATGACATTCACATCAGATTCACCAGAAATTCTATAAAGAACTCTTGCCCTTCAATTCTATTGTGTACATGCGTATCGGATCATTGTTATCAGGTCACGGCTTTATAACTGAAAGGGACTTGAGAGACCATCTAGTCTCTTATTTTGCAGACAAGAAAACTGAGACCCACAGAGGGAAGGTACCTTGTCCAAGAGTACCCAGGTACTAAGCGGCAAAGCCAAGATGTGAAAGCAGCTCCTCTGACTCCACATCCAGCTTTCTTTCCACTGTACCACAGCTTCCTCTTAAGTGCCCGCTCTTGTGCAAGGTATTAAACTCAGTACTAGGATACAAAAATGAAATGACAGGCCCTGTCTTAAAGCATCTATAATCTCATTGAGAAAAGAAAGGATAAGACCTATTCACAACTGTCTATTAAGAGAAGTCAGAATATGGTTAATGATACAAGAGATGCCAGTGTGGCTGGAGATTTTCATCCCTTCCAGCAAAGAGGAGAAGAGAAGGAAAGCAGGGAACATTTCATGAAGTAGACAAACCTGAGCTGGGCCTTGAAGGAAGAAATGGCTTTCAATAGGAAATGTCGGGAAGGTCCATTCTAGGCAATGAAGCCAGTGCATAAGAACGCAAGGAGGTAAAAAATGCAAAGACAAAACTTGGCTGTTTTGTTGCTTTTCAGCTGTGTCTGACTCTTTGTAACCCCTTTTGGGGTTTTCGTGGCAAAGATACTGGAGTGGTTTGCCATTTCCTTCTCCAGTTCATGTTACAGATGAGGAAACTGAGGCAAACAGGGATATGTGACTTCCCCAGGGTGTAAGGTTAATGGAATATAAGATCTTCCTTGCCCATTATTAGGCCTATGTGCCCAGGCATGATACATCCTTCATTATATAGAGCCCACTGGGGGAGGAACTTGCTTAAAGAGAAGCTTGCTTAGGGAAGGCTTACTTGTAGGAAGGCTTTCCCACCTTTTGGCACTAAGCTGATGAAACCCTGAGTCACAGGGGTTGTGATGCCTTCTGGCTCTGAGAAGTGTATATATACACTGAGTTGGTATTTTGTTTTGGGGGTTCATTTATGAGAAGGACTGTTTGATTTCCTGATTGAAATGGAGTAGCCATATGTTCAGACCCCCTGACTGCTCAGATGTAAAGGCTCTCTTGATGCTTTGATTCAAGCAGTCTGAGTCCTGTCTGTTGGTCTCTATGCTAATTTCTCTGTTTGTATTTTCTTTTTTTTTTTTAAGCAGTTGGGGTTAAGTAACTTGCTCAAGGTTACACGGCCAGTTATTTCTGGGTGTAGTGCTAAGTATCTGAGCCCGGGATTCGATCCCAGGTCATCCCTACTCTGGGGCCAGTGCTCTTACTCGCTGAGCCACCTGGCCACCCCTAAGCAATTGGTGTTAAGTAACTTGCTCAAGGTTACACAGCCAGGTGTTTCTGGGTGTGTGCTAAGTGTCTGAGCCCAGATTTGATCCCCCAGGTCATCCCGACACTGGGACCGGTGCTCTTACTCGCTGTGCTACCTGGCCACCCCTCTGCTTGTATTTTCTCTGACATTCAGGGTGCTGACCCTTCCTCTGAACTAGTAAATGTAATTAAAAGTGAGATTGTTAACCCCTTTTGGAGCAGTCTTTCCTAGAGAAGCAGAGCAAAGAACCTGTGCTAGCAGGCCATCCTGGGTATGCTAGGGTGCCTGCTATCATACAGGGTCATGCAGTTAGCAAGTGTCTGAGACTGGATTTGAACTCAGGTCTTTTTTGACCCCAGGCCTGATACTCTGGCCACTGGGCCATCAAGTATAAAGAGAAAAGAGGCACTAGTGATGATTTGTTTTAATCACACAAACTTTTATGTGGATAGCCAAATCAGAAAATCAGGGAAAACACAGTGTGAATTGAATTACATCACCATCAATGAAGATGAGATGTTAACAACTTAGCATCTACACAACTTTTATTGACAGCTAGAAAAGATAAATCTAGATAAGTCTGTCCCTCACCTCGATCTACCTTGGACAAAAAAAGACACAAAACATCATTCCTTTGAAGGACAGCCATAGCCTCATTTCAGCATCTCTAATGGGATGATAAAATAAAAGAGAGTCAAGATTAAAGCCCTACTGTCCTCATTCCCAGGTCAGTCACCAAAAAAGCTTGAGAAGGTTATCCTCCGTCCCAGAGCGACATTACTATTTTCTTCCTCTCAGAGGTACTAAGCCAGACTATCTTTCTACATCTTACATCACAACTGGGCCTTTTAGGGAAGTCACTGTGGAAAATCCATGCCTTGTAAACCTTTGAAGATTGACCCACTTTTATATTTGGTGAAACAAAATGAGAATAAGAATGACAATTGGGGGCCACAAAGCCTGCATGTCTGAGGCCCTACAATTCCTAGCCAACTTTGATTTTTAAAATAAAGCATATAAGATCAGCATGAGCGTAAACAAGGACTCAGTCATACTGGCCCTCCCACCCCACATGGAGCATACCTAGGCAGGCTGCAGCTCCCACCATCGCATAAAGTCCGGGAGTGACACAGTCCGCTCCAGGCCTACACCAGTTCCTGAAGATGATCCAGTCATGGTGGTGGTAAGCCAGCTGTTCCACTCCTATCCCCACCATTCTGCCCGCCATGGCTCCCACAGCCATGCTGGGAATGAAAAGGCCCGAAGGGATCTCCAATGAAACAGAGAAAACAAAGGCATTAAGGCACAGGGGCTGGAATGTCCCATATATCCCAGAGAATTTTTAACAGTCAGGGGTGTGCTCTAGTCAGCCCCAACCAGTGCAAGCTAAAAATAATGGTTTGATTTATTGTTTTAGGGATTATCTGGATCTAAGAAAGTGATAGGAAAAATGTTAACAACACAGCTCTTCTGCACTACTCACCCTCAATCTGAGTGTTAAACATTTAGGAACACACCCCTTGTAACAACCAAACTATCACAAGGTTATAATTAGTAGAAAGCATCATTCCAACTCTTTTCTTAATCCTAGACAATTCCTTCTTACAAAAGGCAGACACAGAGAGAGACAAGAGATAGACAGAGATTAGAGACAGAGAGACAAGACAAGGAGACACACAGAGAGAGGCAGACAGAATGAGAAAGAGAAAGCAAGAGTGAGAGAAAAAGAAAGAATAGAGGGAGAGAAAAAGAAAAGGAGAGAGAGAAAAAGTTTCATTAACATTAAAAGTGATAAACAATTTTCAGCTTGTTGAATCAGTCATGTAATGTTAACCACAACTCCCATTTATGAACTAAATGACCTCTGGAATTCTTTTCAGCTCTAGACCTAAAAGATGATAATAATAATATAATAAAAATATAACCAACAAGTAATCATTACGCACCCAGAATCTGAAAGGCACTGTGAGAGCTGTTAAGGACACACAGACAAAAGTAAAACAGTTCCTGCCCTGAAGAAGTTTACAGATACATATAAAACATATACAAAGTAAAAATAAAGTGATTTCAGAAGGAAGGCTCTAGTGGCCGAGGAAATAAAGAATGCCCTCATTGGAGAACGTGATGCTTTAAATGAGCTTTGATGGAAGGTAGGAATTCTGAGGGGAGGAGATGAGGAAGGAAAGAGTATATTCAAGGTTTACTGAATGTCCCTTAAGGTCTGCCATGAGTTTTCCTAGAAACAACCACATGAAACAGGTGACATATATGCATATATAAAATAAAGTTGATATAGGTATTTACATATTAGTAATACAATAATCATCAGTGCTATTAATATAATAGCTTATTAATAATTTGTTATATTATATTATTATGAGATGAGACGAGATGATGATATATATGATGATATCATACACATGTGTTAATCTGATTTATATACATACATTTTCTGTGTTTCATAGATGAGGGAACAGAGGTTCAAAGAACATCTCCTCGAGCAGAGCCAGGAGAACTTTGTACACAATTACAGACACATCATATCAGTTCTTTGATAGCCTGGGCTCCTCTCTGCAATGCAAGGTTATAAGACAACTCCAAAAGACTCACGATGGAAAGGGCTAGCCACATCCGGAGAAACAACAACAACAGTCTGAATGAAAACCGAAGCAAACTTCTCGCTCTTTCTTTTTTGTTTTGTTCCTTCTTTCTTGTTGTTCATTCCATTGGTTATAATTCTCCTTGACTAACACTTACTGCAAAGGTATTTGTAGAACCTACATCTGATTGCATGCCACCATGGGGGAGAAAATTTGGAACTCAAGGGATTGTGGAACTGAATGTTGTAAACTAAAAGTAAATAAATAAATTGGAAAAAAAAAAAAAAGAATATCTCCTCTAACGTCACTCAGTTAGTGAGTGGCACAGTCAGACCCCAAAGTGAGTTTTTTACATCCCAAGTCCAATGCCCTTTCCATTATAACTGATTTCTAATACTTTCAAAATGTACTACACAGTCCACTATTACCCTGAAAGAAGAGATTTTCACTTTCATTTCCTCTTCTTCAATATCTCTGATTTGCTTGTTAGGGATTACAGAAGTGATAAACCCAACTGCAAATAACATGTAGAAATGAGTCTCTGCCATAAGAGATTTTCTGCTGCTTTATCTCTCTTCTTTCTGTGTCATTTAGAATGAATTTTAAAATTAAATGTCAAGCACAGCATGAAAAAGGGAAAGGAAGGTTAGTGAGGTGGGGGTGGGCGGGCCCTGACTGCTCACAGGTAAAATAAAGAAACTCAACCTTTCCCCTCAGCAGCCTTCCATCTTCCAACATACTTTTAAAATACTAATTCTCTTTAATACACAGCCACTTTGCCTTAAAGGAAAGTTCTAATTGCTCCAGCCTGTCAAATTTTCCTACAATATTCTGAACATTTTAGAGATGGGGCTGTAAGAAACAGATGTGTCATATAAACAAAAGGAACTATGGGAATTTTTTTATTACCTGGAGGGGAGGGCAGGACAAAATGCTAATTATCACTGTAATCATGAATGTTCTAGTTTCTTTATAAATTTAAAAAATACATTCAAGAGAGTTTATTACTGATATTTTAAAGTACTATAAAATATACCAGATTTTTATGATCAACTGTTTTTCTTTAAATTGAGACTGCTTTTGACCTTTGTTCATGAAGCGTCTTTTTCATTATTCCTGTCCCTGATCTTAATCAGTGCACTACAAAAGTAAACAGGCCTTGCAGCTAATAAATAGCAGCTACTTTTGACTCCTTATCTCTGATCCCTAAAGCTGGGGGCCCTTTGGAGGAAATGATGCCCTATATAGGGGTTCACCTTGCTCTGTGTTCATTTCATCCCAGGCAAGTCAAAAGAAAGGTCAGAATCCTCTCTTGGGGAGCAGACGCTTCTCTTCAAAAAACATGCTATCGTTCTGATATGGAAGTGTAAGAAACGAGTCCCTTGGATATCTGATGATCAATCCTCAGAAACCTTCAGTCAGTCATTTAATCAAACTTACCAGCCCTCAAAAAAATAAAAAAAAGTCTTGTTTGACTTTCATACACACTCAGATAAAACTGATTCTTTTTTCTGCCAAAAAGAAACAATGCATAAAAATAGACTTGAAAGCAAGTGATAAAACTCAATTCCATTGTCTGAAGAAAAGAAAAAAAGTCTTTTCAACAAGCCGGTCTCTTGGTGAAATTATTTCTAGAAGTTCACTATGGGCAGATTTTAACAAAAGGTCTCTGAAAAACAGAGAGCTATTTTCTCTAGTTTTGTTTAACAGGAACAACTAAAATGAATTCTCAGGGGACGTTTGCTGGAAACCCAGTACTCTCTAGGGATCCCTGACAGGAAGTAACTTGGACCAAGCTCCCTAAATACAGTCATAGCCTACATTTTGGCTGTGGTAAAGCAAGGAAGATGAAAAAAAAAACCCACCACCCAAAACCTATGTCCCAAAGAGATGAAAGGAAGAGGAAGAAGAACCATATGTACAAAAATATTTATAGCAGCTCTTTTTTATAGTGGCAAAGAAAAAGTGGAAACTAATGGGGTATCCCTTGATTAGGGAATGGCTGAACAAATTATGGTATATATTGATAAATTATATATTAATTTATTTATATTTATATAAATTATATAAATTTAATTTAAATATCAATAAATATATTATATTACACTCAAATGGTGAATTGTCAAAGGATATTAATAGGTAGTTTTCAGAGGAAGAAATTAAAGTTATCTATAGTCATATGAAAAAATGCTCTAAATCGCTATTGATTAGAGAGATAACAAATCAAAACAACTCTTAGGTACCACATCACATCTATCAGATTGGCTAACATGACAAAACAGGAAAATGATAAATGCTGGAGAAGATTTGGGAAAATTGGAATACCAATGCATTATCGGTGGAGTTGTGAACTGATCCAACCATTTTGGAAAGTAATTTGGAACCGTGTCCAAAGCACTATAAGAACGTGCAAACCTTTCGATCGACCAATACCACTTCTAGGTAACCCAAAAAGATCATAAATATGGGGAAGAGATCCACATGACATGTACAAAAAAATTTATAGCAGCTCTTTTCGTGGTGGCAAAGAATTAGAAATTGAGAGGAAGCCCATCGATTGGGAAACAAATGAACAAGCTATGTATATGAATGTCATGAAGCGCTATTGTTCTACAAAAAATGTTGAGCAGGCAGACTTCAGAAAAACCTGGAAACTGAAATGAACTGATGCTGAGTGAGGGGAGCAGAACCAGGATAACATTATACAGAGTTACAGCCACATTGTGCGAGGACTGACTTTGACAGACTTAACTCTTCTCAGCAATGCCAGGTTCTAACACAACTCCAAAAGGCTCATGATGAAAAATGCCATCCACATCCAGAGAAAGAACTATGGAGTCTGAATGCAGAGCGAAGCAGACTGTTTGCTCTTTTTTTTTTTTTCATTTCTTCTTTCTTGTGGTTCATCCCATTGGGTCTAATTCTTCTTTACAACACGGCAAATGTGAAAATGGTTGATATGAATGCATATGCACAGTCTGTATCGGACTGCACACTGTCTTGGGGAGAGAGGAGGGAAGGGAGGCAGAGAAAATTTAAAACTCAAAAGCTTGTGGAACTGAATGTCGAAAACTAAAAATAAGTAATTTTAAAACTTCTCAAATTTTTATGGATCAATATCATAAACAGATGATTATGGGCAACAGTTAATTGCTGTGAGACTGTGCCCTCACCCTCTTTCTGAGGTAGTATATCCCACCCAAATCAGGCACTCTATCCTAGGCCTGAGCTATTCTGTTTGGTTGTTTAGGTGAACAAAAATTCACCTTACTACACCGAGCCTACCACGATCCATCCAGTTATTCATTCACCAGGAAACCAGGTCCTCTCCAGCAAGAGTATTTGCCACTACACAGAATTAAGAGTTTATAATCCCCACAATTCAGTAAAATGTAAGTTACTTGACAGCAAGGACCCGTTTCTTTTTTTTTTTTTAATATCCACAACACAGCACAATGCCTAGCAAACAAGCACTTAATAAATGCTTTTTAAAATGGATAGAATATACCCATGTCAGCACTGACTTTTTGCTAGGCTCTAGCCGACAGAAGTTTGACCGCTGATGACCTGCTATATTCTAGGGAGTTCCTAGGCACCCAACAACTGTCTTGGTTCAGCTCCATTTAGAGCAAGGAAGGCAAGGTTAACAAACTATGTGCTTGGCAAACTTCATCTAATCCAGGTGTTTAAGATAGCAAACTTTACTAATCACAGTGTCCTTGGGGCCGATAAGGGGAGTCACAGTCCAGACCACCCACTGACTGACTGCTCCTAAGGTCCCCCTTCCCACTCAGGCCCTGAGAATCTGCCCAACAACAGCATTCTGGACCCAATATACACCTGAACCACCATGGTTATTGACCCCCTGGGAGGGTCACACACACTTACATGTGATCAACAAAATGCATTACTTGATATCATTTGAACACTTATGTTTCTTCTAAGTATATCTCCTCACAAACCATGAAATCATGCAATATTTCAGAGCTGGAAAAGACGTGAAAGACCAAGTCCAATCTTCTCATCTTTATAAAGGAGTAAACCAAGGCCCTGAAAGGTTAAGTGACCCTGACTAAGGAAACAGAGGAAATTAATGAAGAGTTTTTAACAGAAGCCAATATTTTTTTCATCTGAAACACAGAAAAATTATTATTTGAGGTGATTCCTATAGTAGGTAAAGAGACTGTTAGTAGATGTCTTCTAAGGTTTCCCATAACTCTAAGATTCTCTTATTTTATGACTGAAATTGCTGCCTATATGCTGAGAGTTTGGGGGAAACTTTTTAAGAGTTTTCCTCAAGTGACAGATGGGGAGCTGTTTTGTTTTGTTTCTTTACCAAGATGTTCCAATCTTCTCTAATGGTGGCCATAACCCACCAACACCATCATTTTAAATCTTGATAATTTGGGCTTTCCTCTCACAAGGAACATCTATGAGACTTTTCAAAGTGTAGTTCAGCAGCTAATCATGTAAGCTAAGATAAATACACAGTCCAGTTCCTTCTACCTGCTACCATGTCAGTCAGTGGTTGTCCTGATTTCTAATTACGTTTCTTTTTTCCCCCTCATATATTAGACAGTTAACCCAGACATTTCATGTGGTCTTTATCTCGATTCCTTCTTCCTTACCTTCATGCCAAAAGTAAATATTGTAATGATGATTTTGAAGATGAGGGCTAAAGCCAGCTGCCACATTGCGGTATAAACCCCAGGCCCAGCTGGTCTATCAGGAATGTCATCCACGGGTCTGGTCATATTGGGATCATTGATGTAATCACAGAGCTGGGAGGACTCCAAGGCTCCACAGTCATTGAACAGCTCAGAGATGAGCTCACTGGTGCTCTGGCGAGTGTAGGGATTAGGATAGGCGATTATGGCAGTGATGGCTGTCACCACAATGACCTCCAACACAGGATACTTTCCTAGCTGTGTGGTCTTCCGTCTCCTACACCAGGCAATGTTACAGCGAATAAAAAGGGTCCCCCAGAGACCTCCAAAGACACCGAGCAGGATGAAGGGGAAAAGTTCAGCCATATACCAGGGTGTGTGGTATTCCACATAAAAGAGAACCAGACGGCTGTTCCCAAAGGGATTGATGGACCTCAGGGTAAAAGCAGCCACCAGGGCAGCAAAAAATGACCTCCAAAGAGTTTTTAAGGGAAAGTAATAACTGACCTGAAACAAATAAACAGAGATAATTAGGATTAGCCAGAGAAGGGCAAAATTTGTATCTCAGGCCAAAATGCATGACAATAAGGTTGAAAGCATGCTAGATTAGAATCATCTTTCATAAAGTAGCCATGGTACCCCAGGCAAAAATAATAATTATTATTATTGCAGATAATAATAATAACTTACATTTATTCAGTTGTTAAGTCGTTTCAGTTATATCTGACTCTGTGACCCCATTTGGAGTTTTCTTGGCAAAGATACTAAAATAATTTGCCGTTTCCTTCTCCAGACCATTTTATAGATGAAGAATCTGAGGCAAACAGGGTTAAGTGATTTGTCCAGACTCACACAGCTAGTAAGTGTCTGAGGTCAAATTTCAACTCAGGTCTTCCTGACTCCAGACCCGGCATTCTATGCACTGCACCACCTAGCTACTCATATTTATTTAGTATTTTGAGCAAATAACTTCACCTCTCTTGAACTCAGTTTCCTCATTAAATAAAGTGAAAAAGGTGGACTAAGGGAAGGTCTCCCAAATTCTAACATCTTGCGGTTACATTCAGGTGCTTATCACTCAAAAAAATGGTATAAGTCCCAAACACCAAAGCTAACTCATTCATTTCATTTTACATGTGAGTAAGATACATCAGCAAAAACACTTAAATGAATTTAACCAAATCTAACATCATAACCAGAAAATTTTATTTAGTTTCTGAGTTCTGTTTTGTTTTTGATTTGATCCACTACTGTTTTGAAAAGATAGGAATATTAAAAGGGAAAGACACAAGCACAGTTTAGTCATGGTGGGATATGGCCCCTACTATGAAAGCAATCCCCCAGAATTCTTAGAGTACACTTACACTATTCTAAGAGTAAGAAAAATAGGGGCGGCCAGGTAGCACAGCGAGTAAGAGCACCGGCTCCAGTGTTGAGAAGACCTGGAGATCTAATCCCGGGCTCAGACACTTAGCACCCACCCAGAAACACCTGGCCGTGTAACCTTGAGCAAGTTACTTAACCCCAATTGCTTAGGGGCGGCCAGGTGGCTCAGCGAGTAAGAGCACCGGCTCCAGTATCAGGATGACCTGGATCAAATCCGGGCTCAGATACTCAGCACCACACCCAGAAATAATAACTGGCCGTGTAACCTTGAGCAAGTTACTTAACCCCAATTGCTTTAAAAAAATAAAAAATAAAAAAAAGAGTAAGAAAAATAAAGATTGAAATCCTAAGAAAAGACTCCATTATGGATAAAGGAGGGTTGGTGTAGGCTTTTTTTTTTTTTCAAGTAAACTCTTATACAATAGCAAAAACTAATTCTTAAAACTGAAAAAGATAAAAGCTGGTGGGTGACCTATAACTAACCTCTGTGTAATTTTCCTAAAATTTAAGGCCAGGAAATTCAAAAGTATATTCTATTATTTCAACAATCATCAAATCATTTCATGATGACACCACTCTTCTGTCCACCCTCACCCCAAACCATTCCTCTAAGTTGTTTATTCTCACCTCTTCAAGACTAAAGAGTACACCGCCGATGGGTGCACCGAAAGCAACGGAGACCCCAGCAGCAGCTGCCGCTGAAAGTACCTACGATGCAAATATTCACACATTAGTGCCAAGTCCATCACTGAAATGGAGTGTGAGCTCCCAAAGAAAGCTTTCCCCAACTCACCTCTCTCCTCTTTCCCTCATTCTTGCTATACTTGGAAAACAGGCTACTGAAGAAGTTACCACAGCAACAAGCCACATGTACTAAAGGGCCTTCCTTCCCGAGGCTGAGACCAGAAGATACCACCAGGACCAGGGTAACAGTTTTGATTAAGAGGGTCCACTTTCCCAAGTAGCCTCTTATAATAAAGCCACTTAAGATGGTCTTTATCTGGAAGACAGAAAGGATTGAAAATAAAGTAATAAAATTCCAAAATTAGCAAAAAAAATAAAACGAACCAATCTGAACTTATCAGAGAAACGTATTTGCTTTTGGGAATTATTGAGACAGTAAAGATGGGATTGAAGCTGCATCTAGAAATTGCTTATATCTTTTAAAAAAATACAGTTCTTTTCACATAGCAGTTTTTATGTATCATAATAAAAATGAATATTATGATCCATGCTGCCTATTTTTATTTTGTGTTGTGTGATAGTGTATAATATTAAAATATAAATATGATAGGGATAGGAATGAGACCTGCTTGTGATTTCTTTGACATCAGGAATGTCCGTCATCCATGTAGGTCTTCTAATAAAACTTAATCTCAGAGAATTGCTTAAGGCAATAATAAGGTAAATTATTTGAAAACAGTTATCTGTCAGAGGTGTGGCTTGAACCCAGTTCCCTATCTACTACTCCATGCTACCTATTATAATGAAATTAAGATCTAAATACAATAAAATTGAAATCAATACTTTACTCATATCACCCTCAATGAAATTTCTAGCACGTGACTGCTTTAAACACTGTAGACTTGTGCAACTATTTTTTCTTGTCAATTAAATGTAAATAGTTTATCTAATGATGTCCTTATGGCAACTATGTGTGGGGTATAGAAATATTTCATTGTCTTCCATCAATAATCCTAACCCTGGCAAAAGCTTATTGAATAAGGCTTTGATGGTGGGTAGTGGATTCTTCTAATTTCATTGTTTTTCCATGCTGACCCCATTTACTAAGGGCAAAGTACAAAACTCTTTCCTTTAAATTCAACATATGTCTTTCCTTTATACATTTAGTAGTATTTCAACTGGAACTAAAATAATACTACTCTAGAGGATGGACTTTGCATATTGAAGTACTCAGTCCCCAAACTTAATTATCTTTGAGCACAGTCACTAAAAATGATGAAATGAACTTCTTTGATAACAGCCACATTTATGTAGTGCATTAAGGCTTGCAAAACACTTTGCGGGCTACCTCATTCGATCCTCGCTTTTTACTAATGAGAAAACTGAGTTTGAGAAAAATTAAATGGCTTTCCCAGAGTCACATAAATAGTATTTGTGTCAGGTATTATTGTGAAAACCCAACAATCTTACCCACTGTATCGTGTAGCTATCTCTGTGTCAAGGTCCTTCTCAACTATCTGCTGAGATGAAGAAGTTTATATGCAGCAGACTTCTTTGAATACCACACATTGTGACTGATAATCTAAAGGCTAACTCTTTCATGTTAAAAGATAAATCCAGCCTGTGTTACCAGTGAGCCAATGTGGACCCCCCATGTGGTCAATGAGAGTGTGACCAATATCTTTGCGATTTTGTAAAACATTAATGCAGAATTTCATAATCACTATTTGGAGCTATTTACGTTATGTAAACAAAATGTCTTTTGGACTCTCGGACTATCAGCCCCATCAATTTTGTTCTGTCCTACTCCTAAGCTTCTTTCCACTATTGGAGTAAGTGAAGTTAAAAAAAGATCACCATGAATTCATGCTATCTAACCTCACCACTACCATCTTTTATTCACTGAATGACTCCCTGTCTCAGTCCCCGTGGTGGCCAGCCCAAATCTTTTCCCTTCTTCTTAAGACCCCAGTTCCACCCCATTCCCCTGTCTCTCAACATATGACTATCTACTTTCCTGGGAAGAGTGTGAATTCTGTAATCTATTTGTTCCCACTCTAAAGATCTCCCTATGCCCTAAGTTGGAGGATGAGATGGTCCTTCTCCTCATGAAAGTAAAATCTTCCAACTGGGTTCCAGATCTCATTCTTTTCCTACATTCTACAAAAACCTAGCTTCAAGGCATCTCCCTCTTATATCTAAGGTCTTCCTGTCTTCTCCTCCCCCTGAACAAACACGGTTAGGTATCCCTTAATTCCTCCTTCCCCACTTCCCTCAAATTATTATCTTAAACATCTATTCCCTTCTCTGCTAAACACCTAGAAAAAAACATTCACCCGTAATGTCTCTTAAGTACTTCTATCTCCATAACTATATGGAAACAGCTTCTCCCAAAGTCACCAATATCCTAATTCCCAAATTTCATAGCCAGTTATTCTGTCTTCATCCTACTTTGAATGGAAAGTACTCAAATTGGAGTACCAAGTGGCCTTGGGCAAGTCTTTTAACCTCTGTGAGACTCAGTTTACTCACCTGTAAAATGAAGGGACTGAATGTGATTGGCCCTAAGGTCCTTTCTGTTACATTCCTGCAGACTTTCACAACACTGACCAACCCTCCTTCATCTTGTCTGACATTATACTCTCCTGGTTCTCCTCATCTGTCTTCCTGCTCAGTCTCCAACATGGGTCTGAATTACTCTTCCTGATTCCACGAGTGAGTGTCCCATGGGGATCTGCCCTGAGTTCTCTTCTCTCCTCTCTTTACACTCCCCTGGCGATCTTTTCCACTTCCACATTTTCAATTGTAATTTCTACACAGATGACCCCCAAATTAATATCTCCAATCTTAATCTGTTTTCAACTCCAGTCCCATACCACCAATGGCTAGATGACTCTACCTAGAAGTCCTGTTAGCATTCAAACAGGAGTCCAAAGCTGACCTCGTCTTCTTCCCCCCTAAACTCATCCTTCCTCCTAATGCCCCTCTTTCTGCTGAGAGTACCACCATTACATATCTTCTCTTTTCCTTTCTAAACTATCTCTCACCATCTCGTTCTTCCTTTCCACTCCAATCGACACCACCCTAATTCAAGCCTTTTATATCCCTTGCCTGAACTATTATAATAGGAGTTTCACTTACAGGTTCTTCCCTCTCCAAGGCACCTTCTTGCACAGTGGACAAAATAATCATTCTAATAGGACCGTTTCACTCCCCTGTTTTCCTCCTAGAGGCAGCTGGTTGGTGCAGTTGTCCTCAAATTGTAGTCAGGAGGACTTGAGTTTGAACTTGAGTTCAAACCTGGCCTCAGACACTTACTAGCTGTGTGACTCTGGACAACTACAAAACAGGGATAATAACAGTAGCCACCTTCCGGGGTTGCTGTGAAGATCAAATGGGTTATTTGTAAACTGTTTAGCACACCCTAAGTGCTTAAGAAATACTTGTTTTCTCCCTCCACCCCTTCCTTCCTTCTTTCTTTCCTTCCTGTCTTCCTCTGTAACTTCCTCCCTCCCTTCTTTGCTTTCTTCATGCTTTCAAAAACCTTCAAAGTCCTATTTCCTCTAAGATAAAAAAAAAAAAGAAAACCTCCTTATTAGCCTGTCACTTAAAGCCCTAAAATAATCTGTTTCCAAAGAACCTTTCCTGCCTTATTCCATACTATTACCCCCCATACATTTCATGTGGTAGCCAAACTGAACTATACCAGCTCCTATCTCCACACAATTGTGCAGGTCATTCCCACGTGTATAAAATGCACATCTTTTCCATTGAAATCCTTCCCCTCCTTATAAGATATATATTATACATTATATAAGATAACTTTGGTTATCTTCTCCATGAAGCCTTCTCCAACTCCCCTAGGAATCCCCTTCTCCTCCAACTTCCATCAAAAACTCCGGACATGTCCTTTGCCGCATCACGTTCCAATCTGGCCATACTTGTCTAAGTGTCGGATATCCTTATTTGTCTAAAAGCTCCTTGGATACAAGGACTATTTTTTTCAGTCTTTCTATTTCCACAGTTGAAAGAGATATAGTATATACAGAGAAAAACCCATGCTGGATGAATCTCAATTTTGACACTATTGAGGGATTTATTTTCAAACTACCTGAAAGAAGGGAGGAGACCAAATAAATTGAAATGAATCAAGTCGTATTACCATTGACTAAGTTACTACAAGAACATCAAGAACTACTGACCCATATGCTTACTGTCTAATCTGTACAAAGTCCTTGTAAAAAATATCTCATAACATGTCTACGTGGTATGCTTGCTAAAAATATGAAAGAACAAATAGGCTTTCGCAGTATTCTTCAGCAGACATGGTTACAATCAAAGAACTAGGTGAAAGGTACAGATAATACAAGATCCTACTGAGTTTACTGACCATAAAAATAACTGATTTGCCAGAGCAAAATGTAGCTTCAAAGATCTCTTCCATGAACATGCTAAAATCATATAACCATGGGAATAAATTTGTTTTTATGGTCTTTTGATCATATCAATTTAAGAATAAAACAGAGGCATGTGTCTTTTCCACCCACTAGCTCCTAAAAATTTTATGTATTTTAAATACATTTCATGATACATATATATGTATATGCATGTGTATTCACATATATGTGTATATGCACATATACCATGATCCCTTCCACATCACAGGGGGGCACAACATCCCTGTGGTCTGGAAAAACCACATGAAATTTTTTGGCCCTCCCTTTGTACCACAGAAGAAGTCTGAATTTTTTCTTTTCTTTCATGGGGTATTTACAGTACCCTAAAAGATAAAATATTTGATATTATACAATATTATGCACATATTTCATGCATTTCTGAGTTTCTAAACTTTTTCTGTGTCATCTGCTGGTCTTTGCAGGTTGTCTGAGGTTTACACAAAATTCCCCCAAAATTCCCACTTAATTTGTTATGCTGACCCATGATATACAGAAATCACAGTGGGGAAAGTCATGATGGGGAAGGGATAACTGCACATATATGCATGTATACACATATGTGTGTTCATGTAACAGGGTCTGGTATAAATACAGGGTGCCTTAGACAGCCTCTCTGCATATACACACGTGATCTTTCACATTAGAAGATAAGCTTCCTGGGGACAGGAAATATTTCACTTTTGTCTTTGCATCCCTAGTACTTAACACAGACCACATAGAAGGCACTTAATAAATGTCTGAGTGTGCTGGCCAAAAGTTCAGCAGAGAGTTCAAATGTGTTATTATATTGTTAATAACATTATAAGTTCTAATAGGAAAAAACACATAGGGGATTTCTAGTGCCCTAACTATGATGTATAGAGAGTCTATTTGGCTGGTTCATTAGCATATATAACTAGAACAGGCACCGCAAAGCTGATAAGCATCTTTCAGGCACAGAAGGAATTATTTCTGGGGAGAGATATTCAACCAAATGTCTTCAACAAAATTTCCAAATCTATTATTAAAGACTATATTGCATTTTAGGGATCTGCATATTCTAATGGTACAGTCTGAAAGAGAAATCTAATTTAGGATATTATTACCATCTTAATTATCTGACTTGGGGTGGCTAGGTGGTGCAGTGAATAGAGCACCAGCCTTGGAGTCAGGAGGACCTGAGTTCAAATGTAGCCTCAGACACTTAGCACTTACTAGCCATGTGACCTTGGGCAAGTCACTTAATTCCAACTACCCTGCCTTCCCCTCTCCAAAAAGCAAAAAAATAAAAAAATAATAATAATAAATTAATTATCTGACTCATGACATTAAGAGATTTGACCAGTACTTTAAAATTCTATAAAATAATTTAATATAATTATCTGATCAAACTAGAAAAAATGATGTTTACTTCCAGAAGTCATTAAGATTCTGCCAACTGCTTAATTGTGAATGTAGCAGAGATTGAAATTCTGATTCTGTGTAATCAATTTAGAAGCCTTCCTAATATGCAGAATATTTGTCAAAGTTTTATTTCTTTTGACAGGATTTAGGGATATCATCTACAAATACATAGTGATATGTAAAGTACTGTCAAATGATATGCAGTGTAATTGGAGATGATTTCTCATAGCAACTGATAGTGGATAAAGAAAGTAGACAACTCTGTATCACTCCCTTGATTGACAAGTCTAAAGATGTAAGATAATTTGTTCTTGATTATGTCTTAGGCTATTTATAAAGATAATTAATATTGTATTATTAACAATATAATTAATACCATATCATAATAGCATAATATAACAATATGATAATAGCTAGCATTTGCATAGCACTTTTGAGGTTTGCAAAGGACTTTAATTTTGATAATTGTATCACAATAAATTTGGTTTCCTTTGCAATTCTATGTATCTTATTTTATGCACTTAAAAAATAATTCAGAGAAGAGTTCCATAGGCTTCAAAAGACTGTCAAAAGGGTTTCTGAGAGAAAAAAGATTTAGAACCCCTGAATTAAATGATAGATGGCCTAGAGAGGAGATATGGAATGTAAGTTCTTCAACAGAATGCCCTCCTTGAAGGCAGGAATTGGCTGGCACCTAATAAGTGCTCTGCTGGCTCTTGATTCTAAGATACTAAGGTTTTGGTGGGATTCCATTACATTTGAAAAAAAAAACCCTAGGGCATCTAACTTTATCCATGACTCGGGGATTTTCCAAACCAATGAAATACCATGGCATACTCCTAAAAAATAATGTTTAAATATTCCTCAAAATTGATTGCCTAAATCCATTTCCTCATGGCGTCTTACTGCTAATAACATTTTTACTGACTTTCTCTAGTTCTTTTTCTTTTTTTTAATTTAATTTTTTTGTTACATTTTATTTTCCAAACTATTTCCTTCCCTCTCTTTCCCATCTTTTCTGAAGGTAGATAGCATCTTCCTTCATAGATCCTTTATAGTTACTAGTTCCTTTTCTGAGATATACACAATGAAACACTATAAGCATCCAGTAGTTTTTCAGATAAGTGGGAATCTAAGAATTTACAAATTTCAAGTGACTGTGGTCTCAGAAATATAGAGCATTTTACAAACTCTAGTGATGAATAAATTTTTAGTTATGGGAATGGCACTGCTTCCAGCCCACTGCCCTCAGTCATCATCCTGGGAAGCAGCCCCTGTTAAGATCCAGCTTGGTAACTGCTCCCCCAGGGGCTACAGTTACAGCTACTGAAGACCCAGGGGGAAAAGTTCTGGGCACTGTCAACGGGTTCAATATTAGATCTTAATATCATTTTGTCAATGGAAATGACATTAAACAAGAGGCATTAACATCTGTCTTGCTATCGCACTCTAAGGACTATGGAACCTTTCCACTTGATTTGCAGCCAAAATATCCTACATGCATTTTCTCCCTGATTAGGATGTAAACTCCTTCAAAGGAGGAATAGTCTCACTTTTCTATTTGTACACCCCAGTGCTTTGCACATAGTCAATAAAACACTAAGTACCTACTATGTGCCCTATGCTGGGCAGGATTCAAAGACAGGGAAAATACAGTCCCTACTCTCAAGGAGTTCACAGACTAATTGGGGAGACAACATACAAAGGGCCATGTACAAACAAGTTATATGCAGGATAAATAGGCAATAATCAACAGAGAAAAACTATAAGAATTAAGAGGGATTGGGAAAGGTTTCCTGTAGAAGGTAGGATTTTAGCTGGGATTTGAAGGAAGAGAGGGAAGCCAGGAGGTGCAGAAGAGGAGGAAGACCTTTCAGGATATCAAATAGAGCCAGTGAAAACACTCAAAGCTATACAGGATGGATAGGATGCCTTGTTCAAAGAACAGCAAGGAAGCCAGTGTCACTGGATTACAGAGTATGTGGTGGGGGGAAGGTATAAGGTGTAAGAAGACTGAAAAGGTGAGGGTAGGTAGGTTATGAAAGGCTTTGAATGCCAAACAGAGGATTTTATATTTGACCTTGGAAGTGATACTACCTGGAAGTGATACCAGGCTATTTCGATGATCCATGTGCAATCCATGTGTAAGGGGCTGTACCAGGGTGGTTACTGTGTGACTAAACAAAAGCAGGTATATTTGAGAGATGCCACGAAGGTAAAATTAATAAGACTTGGCAAGAGATTGGAAACAGATGGATAAAACAGAGAAAGGAGTCAAGGATAACATTTAGGCTGCAAGCCTGGGTGGTGCCCTCAACAGTAATAAGGAAATGTGGAATAGGGAAGAGTTTTGAGGAAAAGATAAGAAGCTCATTTTGGACGTGATGATTTTAAGATTTTGGAGATGGAAAGACAAGGGTCAAGAGAGAGGTTAGGGCTGGATAAGTCGATGTGAGAGTCATCTGCAGAGATGATGAGTGAATCCACAGGAGCTGATGCTATCACCAAGAGAAACAGCAGAGAGAAGAAAGAGAAGAGGGCCCAGGACAGAGCCCTGTGGGACACCCACAATTAATGGAATAACCTGGATGAAGATTCAGCAAAGCAGACTGAGAAAGAGTAGTCAGATAAGGAGGAGGCAAACAAATAGAGAGTAAAACCTAAAAAGAAAAACATATCAAGGAGAAGAGAGTGGTCAGAGGAGAAGGGAAAGGGAGGGGACATCTAAGTACTAAGGGGAGCTCCTTTGGGCACTATAGGAATAGTTTATATATAAAGTATACAGAGAGATTGGACACTTGTAACTTACAGATTCAGTGTATATCTACAGTTTGGTTTATCTAATATTTCTTTGTACCTTTTTTTCATGGACATTATGAAAACACCTTGAGTAAGAAATTTGATCCCTGGGTTCCACATTTTCCTCACTTTTGGGGTTATTTTTTACTTTCCCGCAAAAGCTTTTTCAAACATCCAAGGTTTCCTGCCACAGTTTAAATGTTGAGGAGAAGTGATGGTGGTGGTTTACAGGCGGTAGTGATGGGAGATTACTTTTAGTAATCATTCCGGTTCGTAAATTCAGCTTTGAATATTTGGTTCTAAAGACAGAACTACATTTGAGGGCTAATGAATAATTTTACTACAAAAAGTGTTACTATAATAGGACAAAAATTCCTGCAAGCACCACCTATAGTCTAGAAAATTCAATAAAAAAAGGAATAGATGGAAAAAATTACCATGAAAGGAAAGACTTATTGCAAACATGTCACAAGAAATGCACAAAAAGCTTCTGAATCAACTTATAATTGATTCTTTTGGTTTAATTCCTTGTTGCAGAGGCCCCCAAAGCAAAATATAATACCATACTTATTGATAAAAACTTCCCATTTGATGAACAAGGGCTTGAAACAGAGAGCCTAAAAGATCTTTGTTAAAGGCAATGAACTAGATGAACAGGCCATCTTAAACTCAAATCTAGGCTTCCAGTACATAACAGGCGATATTGTGACATTAAACCTTTGAAGAAAATGCACATATTTGGGGATAAAAAGTAAGAGAATACCCCGATGAAGTAATGAATACAGAGACAGATAAGCCTTTCACATCCTTAACTGCTAAGGAACTAGCAGCCCACAGATCAGGTTATGGATGTACATACATGCTGTAATCTCATAGACAGCTGGGGCTACAAAACCCATCTATAAAGGATTATGCTTTTTATTCACCAGACTTAAAATTAACTTTAGACTGGCTTATATTTTAATTTCATCAGTTTGGGAAAATTTGATTATGTCAGCTGAGATGGAAGCATAAGAGTCTTCAAAATTAAAAGGCTGATAAAGGACCAGACTGGAGGTTTAACAATTCAATTTTGTTATATGACTTAGTTATAGAAAGACCTTCAACAATAATTACTAAATAATTTCCTTACAGCTATTCATACATGGTCTCCAGAGATATTGCTGGAGGGGAATATTTATAGTAAGAAGCAGGTCCTGATTAGTGTGAATAAGAAATACTCCTAAGTGGTTGCATCATTTGAATTCTCCCAGCATACTTCCATTGGACTGGATTACCATATTTATGTAGTGTTAATTTGAGTATGTGACCACTTCACAGGATTTATTCACATCAATCAAGACCTAAATATACATCAATGTCTCTTACCTTAAAAAAAGAGAGAAAAAGAAATGTGTAATTCTAGGAAAGTTGTGGGCACTAGAATACCATCCCCAAAACACCTGGAGACCAGTTCTATGGAAAAGGAAGGAAAGTACAAAGTCAAACTTGCTAAGAGGTAAATGTTCTAAAAAATGTGTAATATTTCCAGCAGAGTTTTCCTAAGATGAGAGGAAGATCAAATAAGCTATGGGCCAGTTGGTTCTCCATAAACCTAAAACAAAATGCAACAGATCAGCTTAAATTGAATCCAGTAAAAGCCCTATAAAACAAACAAATGAATAATACCACTCTCTCGCTTATTTTCGCTCTCTCTGTCTACTGGCTCTTTCCCTATTGCCTACAAACACTCCTAAGTCTCTTCCATCCTCAGAAAATCCTTGCTAGCTACTCTCCCCCATCTCTCTGTCCTTTTGTGGCTAAAACCTACCTCCTTTCATCTTATTATCTTAACTCTATAATATAGTGTGGCTTCTGACTTCCCTCAACAGAAACTGCTCTCTCCAAAGTTACAAATGTTCTCTTGATTGACACATCCAATGGCCATTTCTCAATTCTCTGCCCTCTTGACCACCTGGACGCTAAAGAGAATGCCCCTCCCAACCTCATACTGTTCCTCACAGGACTGGTGATATGGAAGGAGGAAGAAACCAAGGTAATCCCTGAAGTTACTCCTCCCTCTGAACCCCACCTCCAATTACAGCTACTCCCCAGTCCTGCTATTCTTTTCTTCCTTCAACCAAAAATTTTCTTTACTACCTCACCCCCAACCAATGGGTTGAGATTTTTCCCCTACATAGACAGGTTAAACATCTCATTTCCTTCAACCAAAGCCCATGTGCTCTTAAACCCCTCATCACCTTAGCCTTCCTCCTCTTCATATATGGCATCCAGAATAACACTGTGGATTTGTGAAAAAGAGGGATCTTTCAGCAATTCCCATGCCTTTTGTGGTATCTCTGCTGATAAAAACTGCCTTTCGTTTAAATTACACAACTGAAAAGGAAAGCCTCAGTGAACTCACCTTTGTAATAAGTTAGATTTCTGTTTCTTCTTTCACTTTGTTTGTCCCTTCTCAACTGCCTCCCTTCTGGAGCTTGAAATATCATAATATGCTTATTCGGGGATTGCAATGAGCTCCGTCTATGCTTTACTTCTTTTGATATTTGTCTTTGATCCTTGTGTCTATGAACTTGGCTAGCAATTTCCTTCAACAGGCACTGGATGTTGATCACAAAACCCTACCTATGTATGTATTTACTAATACTGGGAAGTCTCTTTCTTCCATTTGAAGGATCTATGTTAACCTGATTGCACATATACAACCTGTTTAAAATTACTTAACATTTTAGGGAGTGGGGAGAAGGAAGGAGGGGGAAAATTTGGAATTCAAATTTTTTTTTAATTAATATTAAAATTTGTCTTTCCATGTAATTGGAAAATCTAAAATGCTATTTAAAAAAAAGAAAAAATTATCTAGTTAACCATTTTAATACAAAGTGCCTAGAAATAATTCCATTTCTTTGTTCTTCTAATCTATGAAAAGTTAGATGCTTCTCCCTTGTCTTTATCATTGTCTCTCGACTCTTCGTGTTAGAATTGTTGCAGTCCCTTTAAGGCAGAACTACTTGTCAATTCTTTACCAACTGGACCAAGTAGGTTACTAATGTTTTTCAACAGACTAGCTGACTTTAATAATTCTTCTAAGGTCAGAATAGTTCTCCCATTACCATTTTTTTTTCAATTTCACTACAATACTTTGTTTTCTGCTAATATCAAATATAAACCTTCCTTTTTTCAATATTTAAATATCTACCCCTTACCCTCATTCTGCCCTCTGAGACCAAGGAAAGCAATTCTAATTGTCAGGAATCCCCCTTTGCCCCCCAGTTTTGCTGACTTGGGTGATTATGGAGAAAACAACCGTGTCTTGTTGTGGGTTTTTTTTTAATTCTTCCTCAAGCATTTTCTTTCTTGGTCACTTCTATAGATTTGTACATTTAAAGCTATTGTACTTATTACTTTCCTACTTTTCTGATTCTGTCCCCCTTAATCTAGGGTTCTGGTTTCAGAAATCAACCAAGATCCATAATGTCACTTCCTCTAAACACAGTCATATCTAAGTGATGAAAACTTAAGGAATTAAAAATATTTATACGTACCTACACAGTACACAGCCTGAATACTGACTTAAAAAAAGAAATACCGTGATTACCTTGTCGCTGACACAGCAGAATATGGAAAATACACTTTGTCACTAGCTAAGATTTCTTAGCAATAATTTATTTCTTTAGCTTACATTACATCATAGTTTTATTTATGAGTTATTCCTTTGCCGTGTGTGTTTCTGTTGTTTATGAGCTCTAGTTTCCAAAGGCCATGTGACTTATGTCTGTCAGACAGGCTTTCACTTACCTGTGCTAAAAACTTTTTTTTTTCTTAAACCTATAAAAAGTATATAAAGTCAAAAAGTAACTCACCTCTGGAATACCAGAACCGCAGGCATATGGTGCAAAAACCCTGACTAAGGAGACAGCCAAAAATGCAAAAGAGAGAGCCCACAGTATGTATAGAAAGTAGTTCAAAATATATGCACTGGCACCCTAAACAAATGAAAACAAAACAAGAAACTTAACATCAGACATTGTAAAGCTAAAGCAATATACTCTATTATTTATTAAGTTCAAAGGCATGGGAAACCTGGCCAGGTTCTGTTAATGTCCCACGCAGGTGTTCTTAACCTGTTTTATCTCATGTACTTCATTGGCAATTTGGTGAAGCCTGCCATGGACTCCTCCTCAAAAAAAAAAGTGTTTGAAAATAACCGAAGGAAATGCTAAATTTCAGCTAGATGCTAGTAAAACTAAAGATTTTTTTTCCCATCCAAGTTGACAGACTCCCAAAAATGTGTGGCCTGTGGGTGCAAGATTGAAAATTCTTATTCTATATTTATTTACTCTTTTTTTCTATATTTTTCTATATTTATATTTTTTCTGTATTTATTTTAACTGTATTATTCTGTATTTATTCTTAACTCTGCATAGAAAAACTGACTGATGTTAGTTTTATCCATTATTGCTATAGGTACAGAATATGCGAATATATTGCAAGGTTTCTCCACGTGCTGTTTATAGTGGCCTGCTGCTATGCAGGATAGCTGGTCACGGAAAGAGTGAATTACACTGTTTGCTCTAATCATAACTTTTACAAATGTTTGTGGAAGGAACAAGCCAGAAAAATTCTGCCTCCCAGTTCACAGCAGATTTGTTTTGTCTACTATAAAATAGATCGTTTCTTTCAGCATTCATTGCGGCCACGTCTACACAACAGCAGGCAACCATTTTGGAAGAGAGGATACCACTGAATAAAAGCAGGGTTTCCAGTGTTTTGAGAACTGAATTGGATCACCGATTCATTCAGCCTTTTATTGAAAACAACGTGTTCAGATCTATAGAGGGGAAAGTTTATGAGCACAATATTCATTTTGTTGTCACGGAAACAGCACAAAGGAGCCTGTGGTCAGGGATTACTTTTATGTGACAGTCCCCTTGCCAACAACCCTTCGTTTTCCTGATTCTCTGGTTAGCTGGTCAAAGGGATGAAAATGGAATGGGATCACACAAAAGTTCTATAGTCAACATGTGTACATGTTAACATATATAGATAGGAGACTATTCTAGCCATACAAACCCATATAGTCAGACATACACACTCATGCTGAGTAATCAGGTTAAAAATATGTATGTATACATGTATGTTTGTGTGTGTATGTATCTTTCATTCACTTCAAAATGTCCTTTTTAGAGGAAAATAATCTGCCTCACCATTATTAAGATTCATCCATTATACTTGTAGCATAATCTTTAAAGAAAGTCAAAAAGGTGACCAGAGAGCATTCCCAGAATACAAGAGATTCTCTCATCAACCCAAATCAAGAATTTCTTTTTGGACTTACAGAGGCCATGGTACACGTGTGAGATTTCATGAGCTGAGTCTATTTGATGGACTTGAAGAAATCAATACAGAAAACCACAGGGGAAAAGGTTTAGCAAAATGACAAATTACCTTCCAAATGACTTCAGATATGGCGAGTCAATCGGGCATAAGAAAGAAAATGTCTGCATAGATTAAGCACCCTTCCAAGAACAGTTACATTTTAAGCATTCTTCAAATTACTTCTAATGTGAATGTTGACAACCAACTCTAGTCCTTCTGTGGGTTCCCGGTCTCTCAAGGACATATATGTGTGTGCACACATATACATACATGTAATACATATATGGATATGTGCGCAAGAGAACATGTATGTATACATATAAACATGCATGTATCTATTTCTCTTTAATATGTAATATATAAAACTTCCTATCTATAACTTTAAGCATGTGTTTATAGTACATGTGCATATGTATACATAGGGATATATACTATATATGTGATATAAAAATAAACATGTGTATAATTTTATATATGTGAGTGTATATATAGGACCTTACATAAATTGTGAGTTGGGTTAGAAATCAACTCTTATACTGCCCTGACAACATATATGTCTTTGCTCTTAAAGACTATGTGAAGCTTCCCAACTAAAGTTTCAATTCTCTCATTTCGAGTCATACTTTCACAGAGCTCAGCAATTTATTTTCCTGTCATCATTTATTCACAAATCACTCTTCTACTGTAAGCATGAAAAATAAGAGACTTGTTTCAATGGTAGATAAAACACCCAATGAAGAAAGTCCATATACACAGAAATACATACTCATATATGTAACACATATATCTAATGCATGCATACATGCAGTGTACACATGTAAACAGTACATACAATATGTATGTATACACACATATAAATAGATGTACATGCCTGGGTGTGGTTTGTGTGAATTATCTATACAGAGTACTGCATATAAATTGGTATGTGTAAAACTACATGCGTGTGTGTATGCATTTATACATATACTTGTACATGCACTTCTATGTTTATATACATTTGTTCATAAATGTGAATTACATGGATTTATATATGATTTTTCTAGTAAGTTCTCCTCCATTGCTTCATCTTAGCACAGACGTGACCCTTTGAAGGCTATATGAACAGAAGGCAGACTCTAGCAAGTTCTATCAAATGGGGAAGGGAATATGAGCCTGGAAAGGGTCCATCATTCAAGAACCAGCCTAGCTAAAGTTTAAGGAGGTTGGTAATGGTTTTGTTTTAGCCAAAGCAGCTTACACAGATGGGTTACTAAAGAATAAAGGGATTGCTAACAGGGTAGAGAGAACACCTTCACCAATAAAATGAGGAATCCTTTTTATAGTGTTCATAAAGACAGAAATAGATATAGTGACTAGAGACAGAGAAGTATCTTATTATACATACACATACATATATGCATATATATTAAATATATAGATATGACCACATCTCCACACATATGCCCCCAAACACATGGCATTCCTGAAGGGATTTTCAACTAAAATCTGGCTTATATCACCAAAGACATACACATATAAAAGAAAAGAAAAAAAAACATGTAGTCTGAGTACTAAACAAGGAAGGCCATGGACTAATCTGGAAACCAAGACATGAAGGTGCTTTATCTCAATCTAAAGAAATCACAACAACAGTTCTAAATGGGTTTTCTGGCTTTTAACCAGAAGTCTCACTCAGGCACGCACCTCTGACTGATTTACCAGAAGCTCAGACCATTTCTGCCACAAGGGACACTTGTCTCTGTCCTCAAAAGTGGTCTCATTGGACGTCCAGCAGCACTGTTCATGGCTGTACCAAAATGCAGACAGGCAAACACCCTCTTTTAGATCTGTCATCCAGTCCACAGCTAAATCTATGACTCCCGCCAAAGTGCCTGAAGGAAGAAAATCATTTTGTTCATAAGAAGTAGCCTGAGGTCAAGAAAAATTCGTTTCTAGCAACACTGAACAGGAAAGCAAGATCTTGGTGTTAACTTAGACTGCAAAAATCTGAGCATTAGGGGGGAATCGGGAAAGGAATAAAGGTCCTTTGGTGCCCTTCTCAGCAAGTGACGCATTCCTCTTTGACATATGTGTAAAGTGCTTTCCAAACCTTAAGCTGATAAGAAATGTCACATATCAATCAATAAAAAACAAAATCATTGACTAAGCACCTACTATGTACCAGGAAAGAGCTGGAATACAGAAAGAGGCAACAGACAGACACTGCCCTCAAGGAGCTCACAGTCTAAAAGGTGATAGAGATGCAACATTATGCACAAAATGCAATGCAACCAAACAACTAAGTGCCACAAAGCTCTATGGAGGACAATTTAGAGATAATTAATAGAGGAAGCATTAGGAATGTGCTAGGAACTAAGAAAGGCTTTTCTGTAGAAGCCTTTGTAGAAAGTGGGATTTTAGCTGGGATTTGAAGGGAGCTAATTTTGCCAATTTAATTCAATTATTCAGACACTCTTTCCCTGAGCTCCACACAGGTATCATCATGCTAATGAGGCTTTTCTGTTTTCATAGCACTAAATGTAAAAAGGGGTTTCTGGTCACGTTTTCAACATTCAGTACCCTAAGCCAAAATTTCATTGAAATTCCTACCAAGCTCTGCTGGGAAAGTGCACTGTCAGTTCTCTTTTTGTGGCAAAACAGTGACCTCTAGTGGTTAGTTTTCTCATAGTTTACCTGAGGATCATGAGGAAACTTCTAAAGGCTACCCGTTCAAAAGTGGGCTTGAATAGCAATGCTGTTCAATCCATCGACAAGCATTTATTAAGCTATGTACAGGGTATTGTGCCAGACACCACAGATATAAAGACAAAAAACAGAAAGAAAGAACGAAAGAACGAAAGAATGAAAGAACGGAAGGAAGGAAGGAGGGAGGGAGGGAGGGAGGGAGGGAGGAAGGCA
>NW_027187325.1:11639250-11656304 GCF_028583685.1 Petaurus breviceps papuanus
AGGGAGGGAGGGAGGGAGGGAGGGATGGAGGAAGGAAGGAAGGAAGGAAGGAAGGAAGGAAGGAAGGAAGGAAGGAAGGAAGGAAGGAAGGAAGGAAGGAAGGAAGGAAGGAAGGAAGGAAGGAAGGAAACTACTAGGGATATTGTGGCCAAATCCCAGAGTTCCCAGGTCAAGGAGAAAATGCTGCAAGCAGCTAGAAAGAAACAATTAGACTACTGTGGAAACACAATCAGGATAACACAAGATCTAGCAGTTTCTACATTAAGGGATCAAAGGGCTTGGAATACGACATTCCAGAGGTCAAAGGAGTCAGGATTAAAAGCAAGAAACATCTACCCAGCAAAACTGAGTATAATACTTCAGGGGAAAAATAGACATTCAGTGAAATAAAGGACTTTCAAGCATTCTTGATGAAAAGATCAGAGCTGTTGTATGTATGTATGTATATACATATATACATACAAATACAAACATATACAGACAAAGGGCACAGGGTAAGATGAATATAAAGGGATGATATCTAAAAAATAAAATTAAGGGGTGAGAGAGGAATATATTGGGAGAAAGAGAAAGGGAGGGAGAGAATAGGGTAAATTATTTCACATAAAAGAAGCAAGAGAAAGCTGTTACAATGGGGGAAAGAGCAGGGAGGTGAAAGGGAATGAGTCGACCTTACTCTCATTAGATTTGGCTTAAGGAGGGAATAACATACACACTCAATTTGGTGACTTACCCTATAGGAAAGTAGGTGGGAAGGGAACTGGGGTGGGGGGGGGATAATAGAAGGGAAGGCAGACTAGGGGAAGGGATAGTCAGAAGCAAACACTTTTGAAAAAGGACAGGGTCAAAGGAGAAAATAGAATAAATGGTGGGTGGCATAGGATAGAAGGAAACATAGTTATTCTTTCACAATATGACTACTATGGAAATCTTTTGCATAACTACACATATAACCTATACTGAATTGCTTGTCTTCTCAATGAGGGTGGATGAGGAGGGAAGAAGGGAGAGAATCTGGAACTCAAAAACAAATGTTAAAAATTGTTTTTACGTGCAACCGGGAAATAAGATATACAGGCAATAGGTATAGAAATCTATCTTGCCCTATAAGAAAGTAAAAGGGAAGGGATAAGGGAGGGGATGAGGAATAGAGTAGAGAGGGCTGACTGGGGGAAGGGGTAATCAGAATGCATGCCCTCTTGGGGTGGGGGATAGGGGAGAGATGATGAGAAAATGTGGAACTTAAAATCTTGTGGCAATGAATGTTGAAAACTAAGAATAATTAAGTAAGTCCTGGAAAAAACCCAGCTTTTTTCTGACACTCCCACTTGTTTCTGTTTATCCCCACCCCCCAATCACTCTATTTTACTCACTACTCATTTTAAACACATTATTTCTCCCCCAGTAGACTATAAGTTCCTTGAAAGCAGAAGCTGTTTATATTTGCCTTTCTAGTCCCAATGTCTAGCATGGTACACATTTTCTACCAAAAGCACATAGTAAAGTTTCCCCAGGGTCTCGCACAAATACATAGCGAGTGTTTATTGAATGAAATCACAGATACTTGTAGTTGTAAGGTAATTCAGAGGTCCAGAATCTGGGTCAGGTTAGATTCTGAGAGAATCTGGAGTCAGCTTTCTTAATTTCCCAAATTATTCTTCTCTCTCCTGAGTCAATTCTACAAATTTATTCTTTAACAAGAACATATATGTGCACATAGATATGTCTGTGTGTGTGTACACATAGATATATAAAAGCCCAAATAAACTGGTTCCCACTCTATAGCACAACTCCCCATCAACTGTGACTCAAACTCCTTACATGCACGCTACCAAGGTTGGCTAACGAGGTTTTAGATTTCACATATCTAACTTCTTTTTTGCATTGACTCTCATTTTGTAATTCAGGTCCCATGTTGGCAGCAGGGCTAGCTTTCAAAGAAAGTACAACTGGTATCATAAAGAATGACCAGGCAGGCAGTGCCATCGGGAGGGGACCAGATCCCAATGAGTGCCAGAAGATGGAAAAACTAAAATGAAAGCAAGTTTCTTCACTAGAGATGAGGAATTCCAGAGAACATTGTGGAGTGGGATGCTATGGGAGAGGGGTAAAGGTGGAGTGTTAAGAGTAGGAGGTAAAGAGTAGGGGAGCAGCAATAAGCAGTGACAGCCAGGGGTTGAGAATCACCCTTCCAGCATATAATACAATCACCCTAAAGTATATATAAATGGCAGAACAGCGGCTTATCGAAATTGGTGAAGGTATTTCCTTAATGGGATCTCCCTAAACTGATGGAAAAAACCTCTGAAACCTCAAAAAAAAAAAAAAGTACATAGATACATAGTCAACAGGCTTATGTTTTAATACAAAGGCAGTTACGGAATCATAATGTCAAAGAACTGGCCAGTTACAAAATCTTGGATCATCGAGTAATAATCCACAGATCCACAGAACTTAAACGCAGACGAGACGGTCTGATGCCTTTCTCCGGCTTCCACCTCAGAAGGATGGCTAAGTAACCCTGTAAATGTTCCAAGACTCAGGGCATTTATCTTTGCTTCATGGGCCCATTATGAAGAGTAAAAGACAATCCTAAAAGGCATTATATTATTTTATCCATGATATTTCCTGTATGCTATTGCTTGTATCACAAAAGCAGGATGGGAAGTACGAAACAGGCACCAGAACAATTACAATGGGGAAAGCTATACAATAGCAAAAAAGTCTTACTGATATTCTCTAAAACACAACCCTTGGAGTTTATTTATACTGTGAATCCGAATTACAAATGAGTCATTTCATTGGTTCATGTTGTTATTTAAGCAATTAAACTCTCTTGGATGGAATCAAATACCTTTCCTATGGTAAATTCCATTCCGTGATATGTGTTTGAAAGCAAGTTTTTAAATCACCATTAACATACCTGCCAATAGGCCAATGAGGAGCATGACAACCCATCCTGACCAAGCGTCCAACAAGCTTTTGATGAACTCCCATATGGATTCTCTGCTTTTGCTAGTTATCTGAAAACAAGCAGAAATTGAATGACATGTTGTTAATAGTTGCTTTGGGTATACCCTGGAATGCGATTTTACTTTATTACTTTTTTTTTTTTAATTTCACGAACAAAGTGAGTGAAGGGATAGGGACTAGCTCTGTGATTTCACTGATGTAGAGAAGTCCTTGATGAGAAAACTTCCTTTGCCAGATCAAGTTGGCAACCCTTCAATTTAGAGTCTCAGAATATTCCTTAGAACAGAGGGGTCAGACGTGCAAACCAGGGGCCACGTGTGGCCCACAACACCCCTGAAGGTGTCGTAAACCAGATTAAAATGTAGTTCCTCTTTGATTTTAATTTGCCAACACAATGATAAAAAATAATGTATCAATAATATAATCTATAATTATCATAATATAATAAATAATAAAATAAAAGATATATTAATAAACAATCATTTTAAATGAAAAAATAAATCTATAGATATGTATGGTTTTCTAAGTCTGTAGGGATTATGTATGGTTCAGTGCCCCTTCCCCATTTCTATTTGAGTTTGACACCACTGCCCTAGAGCACTGAAAAGTTAAACTTGCCCAGTGTCATGGGGTCAATATATATCAGCGTAGGACTTAACCCCTGGTTTCCCTGGCTTCAAGGGTGGCTCTCTATCCATTATGCTTGCACCCTACTTCCAAAGACCCAGTTACAGCACACTATCATACACCATCTTCAGAGAATGTAATTTTCTGTTTAATTAAATATTTTACTGAGTAGAATTATTAGAGACATCACGGTACAGAAGAAAGAAATCTGGACTTGAGGTTAATGAAGCAAATATATGTGTGTGTTTGTGTTTGTTATTCCCAATCCATATAATCCATATAACACAGTCCACCCCATTCACCTTCTTACCAATTGCCCTGTAGCTGTTCTCAACAGGCCATTAACTCTTGGGTTTATACCCTGGGTAACAATCCACTTATTTTTAGAACTACCTCTATGGGGTTATGTTGTCCTGACTGGTAAGTCAACCAATGCAACGCTACATGGTCCATTAAAGACAAAGCTTGACATTCAGTCCAACGATACATCTTTCTGCCATACTGCTACTGAGTCCTGACCCCAACCTTTCCACCTTTTTGTCTGGGAATAGTAAACAAATCAATACTATCACTGCTTCTGCAAAGACTGTCAATCAACTCTCTGGAGCTCCACTCATTACTCCCACAACTTTCTGAATTAAAACATCCTTCCTTGGCCATCACACTCTTATTGAAAGTGTCACAAAAATCTTAGTGGAACTTTAAGCTTTAATAAATCAAATAAAGTAACAACCAAAGATACCAGGCAAACACACAAGTAAAAACAAAGAAGCAAGTATTCTATTTTCATTTCTAAAAATATAGTCTGCAATCTCCTATTATTGTATGGTGGTAAGGAAATCTCTTATGGACTAAAAATATGGAGCTTTAAATCCAGACAAGAGTCAGTTAAACCTCAAAGGATGGCATTTATTAGAAAAATACAGCTGCACATGGAAAGTTTTAATATCTTAAAATTTCATTAAGACTTTTCAGACCTTGTATGCAGTGTCTCCTATTAGAATATAAGCTGCTGGAGGACAGGGACTATGCCCTTGTATTTGTATCCCCAGTGACTAGGTAGATGGAAAATAAGTGGGGCGTAAGAAATCTTTTCCATTCATTCATTCAGTTATTCATTTACATACCTTCCTATGTCTATCTGTGTCACGTGACTTTTCCCTTAACCAGTCAATGGTATGGAAGTCCTCATAGGTCCCAACATCAGGAAAAGGCTCATCAAGGAAATCCATCAGGTTACCAGACCCATTCATCTCTCCTGCATTAACCATATTAATAATGCCTGCAAGAGAACAAGGATAATTTCACATCTAAATTTTATTTCCAGCCAGTCTGACTTCCCAGAAGAATAATACAGACCCACTCTTTTTCCCCTCAAAGAGGGGCAGAGTTCCCAGCTTCCCCGTCATCACATCTACAGTTAGAAGCAAAACTAATAATCCAGCACCAAGTCAATGGGTTTTCATAAACATTGAACACAAAAGACCATGGCAAGGAGTGAAGTAAATTAGAATTACAGAAAATGAACCACAGAAGTACTCTGGTAGACAATTAAGGAACTGAAATGTGGTCACAGAAATATTGAGTGTGGGTTTTCTCGGTGCCTTTAAGTATTTCTGCATCAGAAAGGGCAAACCACTGGCAGATTAAACTGCATTTTAATCAAATTGAAAAGTAACTGTGGTCAACATGGGGCTAGTCACCTTACAAGTCATAAAGTGGTTATATTGATTGATTTATTGACCTATGGTGTAATGCAGCCACTTCAGAACTTTAAGAGGTCTTTTACAGGCTGACGTTTGAACCAAGCGCCAAGTCAAAAATCCGACCCATTTGTGGGCCCTGCGGGAAGTATCATATAGCACAAGACGGTAGCAACTAACGATATTAGAGAAATGAAGAAATAAAATAAGAAAGCAGGGAATTTGTTTTCATTTCTACAAACACACTATGCGATCTCCTATTATTATATGATGGTAAGGGAAATCTCCGATGAGTCAAATAAGCAGAGTTTTAAATCCAGAAAAGAGTCAGTTAACCCACAAAAGATGGCATTTATTAGAAAAATACAGCAGTATATGGAAAAAGCATAAAAGATGGTAAAGAATTGGGGTTTGCGAGCAAAAAAAAATTGTTGATGTTACTAATATTTAACCAGTGTATATAGCCAGTTGGCTACTCCTTATAACCAGGACTAAAAGAAAAGGCTTTCTTTGAAACACAGCCCATGACTTTAATCTCTATTATGAGTTGTTTTTTCAACTGTGTAGTATTCTGTTGCTATGAGATACTATTCAAATAAGTCCCAAACATGCAACTGATGGAGTTTAAGGAAAAAAAAAGATCTGATGCAAGTATCCTTGATAATCGTAATATGGTCTTTGAGCAGGGCAAGGATTCCATTTTGGCAGTGGTATGAAATGATGACTGATGAGAGATAGGCATACCTGTAGGGAAGACAGAAAGCCAGCCTAGACCAGGGCTTCCTCACCTGAAGTCCATGTACTAGATGGTGCAGTGGATGGAATGTTGAGCCTGGGTTCAGGAAGACCTAAGTTCAAATCCGACCTCATACACTTACTAGCTTTGTGACCCTGGGTAAGTCACTCAACCTCTGCCTTCCGTTTTCTTGTCTGTAAAATGGGGAGAATAACAGCACCTACCTCCCGGGGTTGTTGATGATATGATGATAATTTTAAAAAGCCTTAGCATAGTACCTAGCACATAGCAGGAGCTATATAAAAGCTATCTATTATCACAGTTATTATAAACTTTTAAAATACTTTGATAACTATACAGTGACATATTTGGTTGCCTTTGCAATCCTATGTATTTTATTTTACACATTATTACGAGAAGGGATCCACAGGCTGCATAAGCCTACTAAGGCTTGAAGCCTAAGAGAGAAAAGGAAGGTTTTGGAAGAAACAAGCAGGATATGCATCAGACCCAGAATTCTGAACAAAAGCCAATGGAAAGCAGAAAACAAAACTAAAGACCCTAAGAATCCTTCCTGGGATATTGGGCATGAGGAAGGAGGTGAATAAGAGGGAAATGGACAACTCCATCTACACCACATTTGAGTTAACGAACTGAAAGAAGGATAAACCCTAAGAAGGTGAAAATCACAAAGAAAGATCTCATTCATGCAGACCAAAATATTGATAACCACACGACTGAATAAGGAATGTACAGACTGTGGTGAATGAAAGAAAAACATACTACATGCCAAGCACTGTTGCAATTACTGGGGATATAAATACAAAAGTAAAAACAGTCTGTCTTCTAGGGCTTTATATTTAAGCAAAGTGAGATAACACACGAGGGAAAAGTGACAGGAACAGTGGGCTGGAAGGAGAGGAGACGGACACATCCCATCCAGAAATAATGGCAGAGTTGATCGGATCCTGGTTCATGGCTCCAGGGCGGGGGGGGGGGGGGGCATATAAAACACAAAATTACTGTACCATAAGAGACTGCCTAATATGATAAATTCAGAGAAGCAGGAGACCTGAATGAGCAAACAGAATCAGAAAACGGTATGTACAATGCCTATAACAATGTAAAATAAAAGGGAGAACTTTCAATTAAATGTTGTTTAATTGTATCAGGTCACACAGCCCCAGAGAAGACCTGAGAAAACACACTTCCTGCCCCTTTTGCAGAAGCAGGGGGCTACCGTTTGGGATACTGTGGCTATGCTCATAGATGGTAAATGTGCTGGTTGCATTTGCTGAATTGCCTTTTTTTCTCTCTCTCTTAATAAAGTTTTGTTGCAATGGATAGAACTCTTGGGCTGGGACATTTTCAGAAGGGATATATTCAGAAATGACAGTGACATAACAAAGACACAAATAAAATGTTTTAAACGAAGCACCCTCTCAAGGAAGCTAGAGAGGGAGGAAAGTATACCAGGGAAGGAAAGTTTCTTGGTTTACGTTGTGGTGGACAAGGATGACCTGGTTGCAAGCCCTAAGTGTGCTACGTGTGTGAGAATGGCCAAACTTCTCCATGTCTCAGCACGCCAGGCAAGTGAGACAAAAAAGGGACAGAGGAGGAGCTGACTTTTATCAGTGAAAGGGAGTTTCCACCCTGTGGCTGCTGAAGCCATACTGTTGTTCAGTCATTTCAACTGTGTCCAACCTTTATGACCCCATTTGGGGACTTCTTGACAGATACTGCAATGGTTTGCCATTTCCTTCAGCAGTTCACTTTATAGATGAGGAAACTGAGGCAAACAGGGTTAGGTGACTTGCCCAGGGTCACACAGCTAGTAAGTGTCTGAGGCCAGATTTGAACTCATGAAGATGAGCCTTCCTGACTCCAGGCTTGGCATTCTATCCTCTGTGCCACTTCACTGCCCCAATGAAGCCACAGATCTGGACCAAAAAAAGGCGACGGGCAGAAGGAAGGGGAAAACTAACATGTAACATGGGCCAATAGGAGGCAGTGTCCAATCCCTTACCAGTCCTGCATAGCACCATGCCAGCCACACCGCACCACACCACACCACCACCACACCACACCACACCACCACCATACCACACCACACCACACCACACCACCACTGCCATCATCACTGACAGACACAGATTCTGGGAAAGTCTTAGAGCAAGATTCAAGTTAATTAAAGAACAATCAGGTATTTACCTCCATCACGCCTTCACTATCTCAGACTTCAAGAAGAAAAGAAAAATACAGAGGAGAAGGGACCTACCATCCTTGAAGTTCTATCCCACGGCCGGTGGAATTTCCTCATCCTGTCATCCGGACAGAATAGCATCTCTTCGGAATCACTGGTTAATCTCTAGCATTTCATTAGTAATCCCCTCCGACTGATGAGGAAGGGGTAAGGAAATGGAAATCCTATTTCAGGAAATCCCCACTGACTGAACTAGGGGAAAAATGTATATAAAAGGGAGCGTGATTTCTTTCATCACGGACACACAATGGCTGTTGTGTCCTTACCCAATCTGGGAGCATTTCAGCAGAAGGGGCGTGTGGCTGGAAGTCACCACAAGGACCCAGGACTAGCTTCCTAGTATTTCTTTTTTTTAATTATTTTTTTCCAATTTATTTTTAGTTTGCAACATTCATTTCCACAAGATTTTGAGTTATAATTTTTTCTCCACATCTTTCCCCTACCCCCACCCCAAAATAGATTCCTAGTATTTCTAAGCACACAAACAACCAGCTCAAGACTTCACTGTCATTATCCACCCCATCTCCAATTCCACATCTCACTGTGATCTGAAGGATTTAGGGAAATAGAAGTAGCTTCTGCCACAGAAAGGCTGGGGGCCTCTGTTATTTCCCATTCATTAAAAAGTTAATTGAAGGGGCAGCTAGGTGGCACAATGGATGGAGCACTGGCCTTGAAAATCAGGAGGATCAGAGTTCAAATCCAGCTTCAGACACTTGACACTTAACTAGCAGTGTGACCTTGGGCAATTCACTTAATCCCAACTGCCTTGACTTCTCCCCCCAAAAGAAACAAACAAAAAGTTAATTATGAAGAAATGGACTCATCGTGCTTTTTAATAATCCAAACTTTCAGATGTTTTTAATGGAAAGAGAGAGAGACAGAGACAGAGAGAAAGGAAGGAAGGAAGAAAGATAGAAGGAAAGAGAGAGAGGGAGAGAGAGAGAGGAAGGGAGGAAGGGAAGGAAGGAAAGAAGGAAGGAAGGAAAATATTATCACCTGAAATAATAATATTTACTCCTAAAAGTGGTCAAGTATAAAATAATAATAGCAGCTAGTATTTATGTTGTGTTTTATATTCATTAATTCACTTGGTGTTTGCAATCAGCAGATGCTGTTATTAAGACCATTTTACATATGAGAACACTAAGGCTGAGTAAAGAGTCAGTTAGGTGGGGGCAGTGGATAGAGTGCAGGACCTGGAGTCAGGAAGACTCCTCTTCCTTAGTTCAAATCCGACCTCAGATACTTACTAGCTGTGTGACCCTGGGCAAGTCACTTAACCCTGTTTGCCTCAGTTTCTTCATCTATAAAATAAACTGCAGAAGAAAATGGCAAGCCACTATGCTATCTTTGCCAAACAAAACAAATAAGGGTCACAAAGAGTTGAACACAACTGAAAAACAAAAAAGGCTGAGTGTAATCAAGTGACTTGCCCAGGGTCACAAGTTATCTGAGGTAGGATCTTGCTGAATTTCAGTCCATCACTGCATCTACTGTGCCATGTTGCCTTTTCAAGATCCTCTATCTAGTCTCAAACTTAGAGAACATAGAGTCTGACCCTCTTATTTACAGTCATACAACAAGTTAGTGGCATACCCAGCCTTTAAATCCAGTTCTAATGTCAATTCAACATTATTTCTACTTCACAACACTGATTATTCAGAACCAATGTTAAAAGACAAATCATAGCAAACAAATAAATGTAAGAGATAAATTAGACCAACAGTTTTAAAAAAAAAGTCTAAAACAAAACTATCTCTTATTTCCAGGCAACAGAAGATTCATAGCCCATAACAGTTAACTGTAATTACTTTCCATCAATCTCTTCCTTTTTAACCTACCACTAATTAGATGAAGATTTGTGTTTAGCATTTTTTATCTACACAACCACGGACTCTG
This sequence comes from Petaurus breviceps papuanus, assembly GCF_028583685.1. Classification (NCBI taxonomy): domain Eukaryota; kingdom Metazoa; phylum Chordata; class Mammalia; order Diprotodontia; family Petauridae; genus Petaurus; species Petaurus breviceps. The sequence continues at coordinate 11,649,455 of NW_027187325.1, forward strand.
GTCTGATTCAGTAAACATTAGAAGGACCAGGTGCATCAACTGACACACATTTTTTTAAAATTTACTATAATTACTCCCATTTGAGCAAATGTACAAATAACTGCAAGCAGATATAATTTTATTTTGAAATAATTTTCATCCTACTATCTCTTTTCTTTCTTTGCCTTATGGAGTTAAAAATTCACTGTGCAATTGACACAGTTTGGTCTTTTGGGCCGTTCTTATTCTGGGGGAGAATGAGGGCAGTTAAGGTTAAGTGACATACCTAGGGTCACACAGCCAGAGCGAGTCGGAGACCAGATTTGAACTTGGGTTCTTCTGACTCCAGGGCTGGATCTCTCTCCACTGCACAGCGTCCCCAGCCCCTTCTTCAATTTTAAACTTTTTAAAGGTTATTCAGCAAGATGTAAAAGGAAGAAACTAGACAGAGCTTTAGAAACCTGTGTTCAAATATTAGGCCTGCCAGGTATTAATTAGTTGTGAGACCCTATGTAAGTCCCTTTATTTCTCTGGGCCTCAGCCATTATTTATATAGTGTTTTAAAGTTTGCAAAGTTCTTTACATGATTTTATTTTATTTTATCTGACATCTTCATCTGTAAAGTGAAGGTTATAGATTAGTTCAGAATTTTCCCACCATATTTAGAAGTTCAAAAATATTGAGAAAAGATATTTGGAAAATGGGGGAATTGGGGAAACTCTGGAAAAACTTCAGAGAATATTAAGTCTATTTTCAAACAGAAAAGAAATTTGCTACATGTGATAAACTGATCTGATACTCAATTTTATGTACAAACTTTGTAAGGAAAAATATAACTAAGCATCAACACTTCTCCCACAAGACTCTTATTCACATGACGCAGAAAACCAGAACACCGCAGAACAGTTTGGGAAATGCCACATTAGATGATCTTTCATTTGACACCTGCTCCCCTTGTGCCTTTACTAAAAGTAAGGTCTCACCCAAAAGGCTGCTATGGCATCAAGAGGCCACAAGAGGGTGGCAGGTGGTGACAGAGGGCTGGGACAGTTGTGTGTTCCATGCAGGGGGCTAATTCTGAGTTAGAGATTTCTGGGCAATAGGGTGACAGGTTACAAGGATATGATGCATGTGATTGACAGGCACTCTTCCATTAAGAAAAAGCTTCCACGGTTCTCTAAATGGAGAAATGGACAGTCGACATCTTTGGAAATTTTGTAAACTCTTATCTTATCCCCTGCACCATATTAGATTATTATTTAATTAATTTTCTTTCTAAAATTCAATTCTAAATCTCCATCCTTCTTCTTCTGTATTTCCCTCCCCCTCTGTCTTTCTTTCTGTCTCTTTTCTGTGTCTCTGTCATTCCCTATATTTGTCTCATCTCTGTCTCTCAGTATGTTTTTCTCTCTCTTACACACACACACACACACACACACACACACACACACCTAAAACTAACAAAAGTAATGTTCAACTTAGCCCTGGGTTTTTTGGGTTTTTTTTTTGGCCTATCAGTACACTGTAGAATGACCTTTGAAGCCTGCCAGTACATAAGTAATTTGTGTTTTTACTCAACTTCTATGCCAATACACAGAACAGTGACCTTAAAGGCTATAGAAAAGTAATCTGATTTTTTTAAAGGATGAATGTTTATCTCTGTACCTTCTTTCTGCTTCCTAAATCTGCTTTTCCTAAACCTTACAAAGCACCCAGACCTCACAGATGGGCTCACCCAAGAACCTCCTCCCCAGTCCAGTTTCCTGTTTATACAGTGGCTTTCCTCCTTTCTTCCTACTGCCTCAAATACATTTAACAAAATGACAAGCACTTTCATCCGCATGCGAGATAAAAAAAATTTTCACCTGCAACAAAGCATATACTACATTTTTGCACAGTTGGCCAGTAAGAAATGTGGTCAGAGACTATTTAACTCAGTTCAACAAGCAGTAAGCCCCTATTTTGTACAAGACACTCTTCTAAGTACAAACACAAAAGCACAACTGTCCCTCCTGTTCCACTAGGCTAGATTTTTTTTTAAGACTAAGTCTCTCTACTTCAGTCTAGGCTGGAACTGCCCAGTCCCACTAGGGATCACCAGCAGAGCTTTGAGCCTGCTCTGTTTCCAACTTGGGCTAGGTGGCTTCACATTAGGGAACCTGCATGAGCTCAATATATTAATTCCACAAACATCCCCTCAGTGGAACCCATTGTAGCTCTGAACTCCTGAGTTTTAGAGGGGAAAAAATAAAATATTAAAATTTTTAAAAACTCTCAAGTTTAAGAGATCTGCCAGCCTCAGTCTCCCTGGGAGCTGAGATGATTACAAGCCTGTTCTACCATGACATTTAGGCTAGATTTTCATACACTTGTATGTACATTTGGGCTTGTCAAGGACAAATAAGAAAGAGACCGTGGAATGCAGTATGTTGGAAAAAGCACTGGACAGACAAGAAAGCTACCTTATGGTTGATTTCCTGCTTTTCTAAAATAATGATAACTCCCTACATATTTCTCTCATCTGGTAAAATGATATAAAAGATGTGAAAGCCCTTTTAAAAGCATAGCATGGGGCAGCTAGGTGGCACAGTGAATAGAGCAGCAACCCTTGACTTAGGAGGACATGAATTCAAATCCAATCTCAGACACTTAACACACTTACTAGCCATGTGACCTTGGGCAAGTCACTTAACCCCAAATGCCTTGCCTTCTCCCTTCCCTCTACCCAAAAACAGCATTACTATACTGATAAATCCATGGACTTAGAATATTTTATAAGATAAAATGTTACACAGAAACATGACGGGAGGAGATTGTATACTCACAATCACAATTTTCTAACCCCTAACTTTCCAGTGAAGCCATTCTCTTCTCATGGACTGTGAAGTTTTCAGAAGGTTCTGTAGTGCTCTGGGGCTCAGTGTCATCAATATAATGTCACCCATAAAAGGGAACAACTAGAGAATTTCACCATATGAAAGGTAATCCTGTCCTACTTAGACTTTACTTATGACATCATCCATCACGCCACAGATGAAAATCTTTCTTGGAAAACAGTTAACATCATCTCTGTTGTGGATTCTGCGGCAGAATCTTATATACTGTTAACACAGGCACAGAAAGCACTCTAAACATGCATCTAAATGAGGGAAAATGAAAATGCATTTTCCTGGAGTCTTGCAAATATGATCATGAGGGCTTGATGGAGGGAAAAGGAGAAAACTGCCCACATACATCCGTTAAACCAGATGCTACAAAAATCTTTGTGAGAGTAAAGTGGGCCATCTTTTGTCCCAGCTCTGACCCAGCCCTCAGTCATTAAATGGGCAAGGCCTAAGATAAACTGAGACCTAATAAAGACCTTAATACAGAAAGGCCAAGGTCACCCACTGCAGCCTGGGCCAGCACCCGTTGTCTTGCCACTAGACCCTGATGGCTACGGAGAAGAGGTGAGGCCAATGACTTTGCAGGCCTCTGCCTCACTTAAATCCAATTCATGGGGAAGTCAAGATGTCACCCCCATGGTATTGTAGGTGCTTTTCAAGAATGAAGGATGAATAACAAAAAAAAGCAGCAAGTACGATAAAGAAAGAGGACTTTCAATAACGAAGAGCAATAATTCACAGGAGACAATATCTAATAAAAGAACCATCACAGTCTTTCACTGGAACTACCATGGAAATGTTTTGCATAACAACACATGTACAACCTACATTGAATTGCTTGTCTTCCCAGTGGGGGCGGGTGAGGAGGGAAGGAGGGAAAAAGATCTGAAACTCAAAGTTTTAAAAACAAATGTTTAAAAAAACTGCTTTTTACAAGCAACTGGGAAATAAGATATACAGGCACTGGGGTATAGAAATCCATCTTGCCCCACTAGAAATTTAGGGGGGTGAAGGGGGAGGTTATAAGAGAAAACAGACTGGGGGAAGGGGTATTCAGTAGGCTCACTATCTTGGAGTAGGGGAAAGAGGGGGAGAAAATTTGCAACTCAAAATCTTGTGGAAATGAATGCTGAAAACTAAAAATAAATAAATAAATTGGGAAAAAAAGAACCATCAATAAAATCTATGTATAGCCTCAGTTGTCCATACAGAAACATACAAAATATGAGTAAAACACAAATTAAATTTATAGACTAATTCAAGTAGGCAAATTTGACCTCAAAAACTGAGACTTGGTGAGATGGAAATAAAAGCATTCCTGATTATACAGAAGGAACAGACTAGATAAAAGGAACAATCTAAAAAAGCATCATAATAAAGAAAATAAGTTCTCGTAAGGAAATACACAAACCTGAGTGAAAAAGCCAAGCACAGAACATCTGAGTCAGACTCAGCAGAAAGGAAAGAGAAGCAATACTTTCAAGGGAGAAAGGGAGTAAGACGGCAAGGGATACAGCACGGCAATCACAAACCTGATTCAGAAGCCTAATGCAGCAGCGACGGGCACGTCAGCTATGCTGGAGTTCTGACTGTTGAAAACAGAGAAGTTGAGAAATTCTTATTCTGCTTTAAAGACCATTTCATTCTTTCAAAGGTGGAAGAACCAACAAGGGAAACTTCAATTCTCGGTCTCATTTTCACAAACAAGGAGAAGTTGGCAGCTAAAGTGGAAAATACGAACTTTGGGGAGAAGAGACCATCTCACTTCATCATGCACTGCAGAAGAACAAGGGAGGGGAGAAAGACAGGGGGAGAGAGAGAGAGAAAGGAAATGCAGCAGAGATTTGGGGAGAGTCGATTTTAAAAGTTCAAAGAAGATCTCACAGGCAAAGATGGCCCAGAAGGGATGGAAAACTTTCAAGAATAAAATTCTAATAGAAACATGAAATAAAAAGAATGAATTAAAATAGGAAGAATTAGCTAAAGAAAACTTACTGACCAATTAAGATTTTGTGACTTCTCTGACTGTTAAATCAGAGTTTATTTTTAGACTTTTTACACCCTCTTCTCCCTGACCCTCTCTTCTCTCTGGCTTTCTGGGATACTGCTCTCTCCTGGTTTTCCCCCTACTGATCTGGCCTCCTCAAGTCTCCTCTACTGGACCTTCATCCAGCTTGAGCCTGCTAATTGTGGGTATACCCCAAGGCTTTGTCATGGGCCTTCTTTCTCCCTATATACAATTTCATTTGGTGATTTCATCAGCTCCCATGAATTCAATGATAATGCTTTCCCTCTGAGATCTTGTTTGTACACAGTTGTTTACATGTTGTTTTTTACATTACACTATGAATTCCTTGAGAGCAGGGACTGCTCCTCCCTTCCTTTGTATCCCTAGAGCTTAATGCAACGCCTAAAAACATAGAAGACATTTAATAGATGCGTATTGACTTGACTAGAACATAACTAAGAATGAATACAAAATAGGGTTATTGAATGACTATCAGGAGAATTAAATCATAGAATGATCTGAGCTTGGCGATGAATGACAAGGTCAAAAAACTCTTTTTTAAGCTATTTAGGGATCTACAGGACCCCCTTGGGATGGGCACGCCAATAAAATACAGGCAACATAAAAGTTACTCAATTTTTAATTTACTTTGTTTTTTTCTAACAAGGAGAATGATGTTCAGACGGGAAAGAAAAAAAAAAAAACAACCAGGGGGCATTTCAAACCCAAGATAAAAAGATGTTAAGAGGACCTTACCTACACTCAATCAAATACAAAGTATTTATGAAGTATGGATGAAATAATGCCCAAAATGCTTCAAGAACTGGCAGATACGATTATAAGTCAACAATCTTTTTATAAGTTATACTAGAGGTCTTCAGATCACCCAGTTTTCAAAAAATGAACACCAAGCAGATGAGTTTGATTAATTCCTGGAAAAATTATAGAATATGTCATTAAAAGGTTGATTTGTGAGCATTTAGAAAGGAAATAGATGTTCACTAAGAGCCACTGGACTCCATCAAAAACAAGTCAGGCCAAACCAGCTGGATTTCCATTTTTGGCAGAGTCAATAGGCCAACTGATAAGTAGAATTTCAGCAAAATATTTGAAAATGTCGTCAGCACCATTATTATGAAAATACGGATCGATGCAGGCTAGACAATAATACAGTTAAGTTGAATGACTGGACCCAAAAAGGAATCATTAGCAGGCTAAGGTCAACCTGGAAGGCAAGTTCCAGTAGGGATTCATCCTTGATCTTAGGCCATTCAACACAGGATGAATGAATGAATAACAACTTGTACCTATCACGGTACCATGCTAGGCATTGGAAAAACAAGTACAAAAGTCCCCGACTATAAGAAACATACATTCTAATAGAGGGGGATACAATACATTTAGGGAAATAGAAGTTAGAGAAGGGAGTTTTCCTCTGGGAAATCACAGGGATTATAAACAGAGCCATATGTCAGTTAACTGCCACGCCCACAGAACAATAAAAGGCAGGAGGGCTGGGTGGAGCGGCAGAAGTCCAAGAAAGGCAGCCAGGCAGAGGACAAGGAGCTCAGAGCAGAGCCTGAGTCCTTGGGGCATGACTCAGTGGGACATGAAGCATGGCATGGACTGGCCACACACAGCAGGAGACACGAGTGTTGACGGATCTGCCCCACAATCAGGAGAGCCGAGTCCAGGGCCAAGGCCCAAAGCTAACTGTCCTAGACTGGAGGAGTTCGGTCCCTGGACAACAGGTCCTAAAGGTCACTCCGTGTGGTGGCTTGTAGTAGGGCAGATGGTAAGCTGCTCTTGGCTGGGCTGACTGGTTTCCTAGGATATAGCGAGACATCTTACCAAAGACTTGGATAAAGGCACAGATTACACTCTTAGATTTTTCAGATTTCATGAAGCTAGGAAGAGAGGGGAGGGAAGGAAGGAAGGAAGGAGGGAAGGAAGGAAGGAAGGAAGGAAGGAAGGAAGG
>NW_027187325.1:11656704-11696138 GCF_028583685.1 Petaurus breviceps papuanus
GGAGGGAGGGAAGAAGGGAGGGAGGTTAGGAGGAAGAGAGGGAGGGAGGGAAGGAGGAAGGGAGGGAGGAACATTTATTAAGCACATCCTATGTGCCAGGCACAGTACTAAACCCTTTACAAGTGTTATCTCATTTGATCTTCACAACAATGCTGGGAGGTACTGTAGCAGCAAGCACCCCAGTGTCCCCAGGGTTGCTGCCACCACAGATTCTTAGATCTGCTTTGATAAAGGAAAGCAACTCAAAATGGGTTAACAAGCTCACTTTAATCAAACATATATCATTTACCTTGTTCAGGGGAAAAAGGTCAGCACCCCGAACTTCAGAGTAAACAGGCAGAATCATCAAGACAGAAACAGATCAAGTAGACATTTTCAAACTGTCCAACCATTACATCCATACCAAATCAACATCTGGGTTTTTCAAAGCCGAGGGGGGGCTCTCAACAATGGCTTCCCAGAATCCAGATCAAATCACAGAACACTTCTCAAAGTGAGCCCCAAAACAAAGCTACACATCAGGGCTTATATAGCCTTCTCCTGGCTCAGAGAATGTAACAACCTTATTGACCCACTGGCCAATCAAGAAGTATCTACTGAAAAACAAGCCTCCCACCCCAGGCTCCAGGTGCACTTTAGCCTAGGGACAGGGAAGATCTTAAAATCTACATTCCCATTACAGGTACCAATACTATCCTCATTTTATAATAAAGGAAACCAAAGCAGAGGGTAAAGTGATTTACCCAGGATCCAATGGTTAGTGTCTGAGGCTGAATTTGAACTCAGATCTTCCTGACTCCAGGCCCAGTGCTCTATCTACTGGATGACCTTAGCCGCCTCTCAGACAGGATATGTAACACATTAGAAAGTAGATTCAGGAGCCAAAAAAGATACTGACCTGCCAGCACAATGAACCAAATGAATGTATCTGGCGAAATATAAACCCTTTAATACTTGGTTCAAAAAATAAATGGCCTAAGTTCAAGAGGCAAAGGTGGATAACAGTTTGGAATGTAGAGATTTTAGTGGAATGCAGTATCAATAATCAGATTTCAAGGGATCTAATAATAAAAAGTAAGAGAGACACAAAGAGCTTTTGTCTATAGTTCACATCTATTGATATTTACAGTATTAGAAACTAAAACATCTTAGTATTATTATGAAAATAGTTTTGACTTCAGCAAACCCCTGAAAGGATTTTGAGGACCCCCAAAGATCTCCAGATCACACTTCAAGGACTGCTTAGCGGAAAACATGATAGGATTCTTTTCCATTTTTTTAAAGACACGGTCTCCCTATCTTCTTCAGGCTGGACAAGTCCCATTAGTCCTATTATACCGTGTTTCCCCGATAATAAGACACTGTCTTATTAATTTTTTTGGACAGAAAAACACCAGAGGGCTTATTTTCAGGGGAGGGCTTATTTTAATGAACATTGACAGCAATTTTAATAAACAGGTAAATGTGAACAAAAAAATGTACCTTTATTCAATAATCAATTCAATAAAGAACAGGATGACGCGCTCACTGCTGCAGCTCTGATTGGATGCAGCTCGGAGCGCGGCGTGCGTTTCACCCGGGGGGGACAGTGCATATAGAGGGTACCGTAATGTAGCGTGTAGCGCAGGGGATCACCTTCACTACAGTAGCAATCTCAATAGGGCTTATTTTCGGGGGAGGGCTTATTTTAGAGGAATCTTACACAGTAAGGGGAGGGCTTATTTTCGGGATAGGTCTTATTATCGGGAAACACGGTAGATTAGAATTCCCAAACTCAAGCAATCTACCAACCTTGGCCTCCCCAGCAGAGAGGATTACAAGCATCTGTTATTATAATTGGCACATAATAAGAGTCTTATGTGGAAGACTGAGAGCCTGTGGCCCCAGAGAACAGAATGAAGTACAATGGGTGGTATTTTTTTGTTTTATTTTTGAGGTTAAGTGACTTGCCCAAGATCACACAGCTATTAAGTGTGGCAAGTGTCTGAGGCCATAATTGAACTCAGGTCCTCCTGACTCCAGGGTCAGTGCTCTATTCACTGTGCCACCTAGCAGATTTCAGTGTGATGGAAAGAAAAATTTTCTAACAATTAACAATATCCAAAAACAGAACAAACTTCTACAGGAAATAATAGGACATTTACCTTCCCTGGAAGGTTTCAGAGGAAAGCTAGATTGACTTGTCAGAGACTTTACAAGGGGAGTAACTTCATAACCATGAGATGAACCAGATTAGTGATTCTTTACTTGGGCCCCACAGATGTTCAAAAGATCTGTGGATAGATTTCAGGTGGCCCAAGAAATTAGATAGGAAAAAAAAATTTCCACCTTTACTTTCACTGAAAAACTTTCCCAGATTGCCAAATGGGTCCACAACTCCAAAAAAAGCTTGGACCACGTGAACTCCGAGGTTCTTTCCAATGAATGCTGTGGTTCCAATAGTAGACAAGAGGGAAATCAAATGTTCTACTTATTATCAACAAACACACACACAAAATAAGATCTCATATTCTCTTTGTATTACCTTCCAATTCCATGTACATTGGTGCAGGCTATGTCTAGGCTGTTTGTGCCAACTGCTTTACACTGAGTAAACTTCTCTAAGAAATGGTTATAATAATGGTTATAATCCTTACTCTTACCCATTTCCTATTTTTCAGGCTCAACAATTTGAGTAAGTCAGAAGAGAGATGTTTCGATTGCACACAATGCTAAGGACTGTGTTGTTCAACTGTTTTTTTCAGTCATGACCAACTCTTCATGAACCCATATGGGGGTTTCTTGGCAAAGATACTGGAGTGGTTTACCATTTCCCTCTCCAGCTCATTTGGCAAAGGAGAAAAACTGAGCCAAATTAGGTTAAGTGACTTACCCAGGGTCACCCAGCTAAGTAAGTATCTGAGGCCAGATCTGAACTCATGAAGATGTCTTTCTGACTGTGCCACCTAGCTGCCCTAACACTAAGGATATGAAAATGAAAAATGACACCATCCCTCCTCTCAAGGAACTTAAATCTAAAAGGCACATAACATGAATAAATATGAACTAAGGCAAAAATGGTTTATAGGCAAAAGAGAGGTCTAGATATAGCAACAGAATTCATTTAATCTGCTGGAGAGTTATTTTTTTCCTAAAAGAATAATATATATATATATATCTATAAAATCATATATTCTGAACTTGCCTTACTATTAATTTCAGAAAGATAGAAAAAGCAATAAAGAGCACTGCTATTTGAGATCAGATTCTGACCAATAAAAATCTAGTTGCTAAGATAAACTTATAGAAGCCTTAAAAGAAAGTGATCACATCTTAGATTTCATAACAGATAAAAAAGGGGAATTCTAGTCTCCGTCTGATGTGTACAAGAGACTTTAGAAATAGCAAACTTCAAATAATTTTGAAAAAGAACAGGAAGGAAAAGACTCTAGGGGAAGCCAGCTCATAAGGCCCTCAAAAACAAATAATTCTGAGTGGGATGAAAAGAGGAAGCTGTCTAGGGACTGATTTGACTGCAGAGTATAGCTGCCCATCAATCATCTAATGTCTCCCGTTCTCTCCTCTTTTACAGCTTTTGATGAAGAGGTGGCCCTTCTCTTCACCAAGCCCAACATCTTTACCTGTGTACCAGATCCCTTATCCTCCAGCCAATTGTCCTCACAATTACGTCCACCCCACCACTATCTTCAATCTCCCTGCTACCTGCAATACTCCTACTCCCAGATTTTAAAAATCAAGAAAAAGGTAGAATTTGGAAAAGGGCATCTTAAATGATTCATAAATGTCTATTAAAGTTTATGGAAAACTGCAAATGGTCAGCACAGAAACTATATAGAAAATAAACAAACCTCTAAAAAGCATGTTATTGCTATAGTATCAAGATTAAGAAACCCATTCTAAATTCCACTGCTGCCTGTAGGGATGACACTGTTCTCAAAATAGGAATGTGTGTTAATAAAAAACTAGAAGCTGCCAGAGTATGGGGGTGGGGGAGAAGGGAGGGGACAGTGGGAGCGAAGATTCTCAAGTTTTTTTTAAAGCCTCAACCAACTGGGACAAATGGGACAATTCAGAAACACCCTGCTTGCCCTGAATGCCTTCTCCCCATCCTTAAAAAACCCTCGCTCATCCCTTCAAGCTCTTGTCCCAAATACTCCCTTTCCAGGCTAAACTCAGAAAAAGCTGTCTATACTCATTATCTCCACTTTCTCTCATTTTACTCATTTCCTAACTAATAGCAATTGGTTTTGGATCTCATCACTCAAGAGAAGCTCTCCTTTCCAAAGTTTCCAGGGAGCTTTTCATTGACATATCTGATGGCCTCTTCCCCATCATTCTTTTAGGTAGTATTTGACACCCACTCACTTCCCTTCAATACCCTCTTCTCTTCTGGGTTATTGTGACACATTATTCTCTTGGTTCTCCCCTTCTCTGGCCAATCCTTCCCAGCTGCCTTTGTTGGACCATCATTATCACGGCTTAACTATTGGTGTTATCCGAGGCTTTATCCCTGGGTTCTTTCATTTGCTGACCTCATTGGCTTCAATGACCATCTCTATTCAGATGATTCCAGTTCCATATTTTCAGTCCTATTCTGAAACCCAAACCTACATTACAAACTTCTTGTGTTTGTTCAGTCATTTTACGGTCATACCCTCTCTTGTTTACCCCTATTTGAGGCTTTCTTGACAAAGATACTGGAATGGTTTGCCATTTCCTTCAGTGCATTTTATGGATGAGGAAACTAAGGCATAATTAAGTGACTTGCCCAAGGTCACACAGCTAGTTTTTTTGTTAAGTGTCTGAGGCCAGATTTGAACTCAGGTCCTCCTGACTCCAGGGCCAGTGCTCTATTCACTTCCCCACCTAGCCTCCCCGAACACATCTTCTTTATCTTTGTTTCTTAGAATGCTTCAAAGCTCAGCTCGACCACCACCTTCTACCTGAGGCCATTCTCAGCTGCTAAGGGCTCCCCATGAAACTGCCTTGTATCTGTTTCATATATATTTTATATATACGTAAATGTGAACATGGTGTCTCTCCTGAGAGAATGTAAGTGCCTTCCTGTTTCATTTCTGCTTTTACACACCTAGCACAAGCCCTGGTACACAACGGGCATCGAATAAATGCTTCTTGATGAAGAAAACAAGATTTCTAAATGACATGCACAGAAGGAGGAAGCAGGTGTAAAATGCCCAGATGATGAACACAAAACAGTCAAATGCAGACTCAGAGGAATAATCCAAAATCTGGAATGTCCAGAATGAGCCAAAGTTTGCAATCAAGTGCCGGGGGAATAAAGTGGTCTTTTATCTGTGTCCAAGATCTGGGTACCGCAGTTTTAACGAGGCCATTAATAGGCAGGGAAGTATCCAGGGATGTCTGGCAGGCCCAGGGATGTTTGGTTTGGAGAAAAGAAGACTCAGGTCGGACATAACAGTTAAGCTTAAGCACCTGAAGGTCTTTCATGTGCAAAAAGGGCCTAGACCTGGGTTCTGTTTGACAAAAGATAACAGAACAAGAACAAGAGGTAGAAGATGAAAACATGCAAATTTGGGGTTGATGTCAGGAAAAAAAGCCTCCTAACGATTAGACGTCCAAAAGGGGCTGCTCCCTCCAGAGGCATCAGCTTGCCCCTCACTGACAGGTCTTCAGCCAAAGGCTGCATGCCCAATTCTTGGGGATATTGTAGAGCTTTCTTATTCAGGTGTGTTAAGGATTAGATGGCCTGTGAGAGACCTTCCAGCCCTGCCGCTGACTGATTCACTTCAGCTCTTATCTCAGATTAAAAGTGATATATACACAGTCCCCAATTTACAAACCTCACGTATCAATGAAAGTGGAAGAAATGGTTTCTCCTCCTCTCCTTCATTCCCCTGTATTACAGGGGTTCTCTGGGATCTAGTAGAAAGAGTTACCAGGAGAGCAGGGTTTAAATCTGAGCCTGACATTCAGGGACAGGCCAGGTGGTACAGTGGCGAAAGGATTGGATCAGTGGTTTTTAGGCATGTCTCTTTGTGACCCCATCTGGGGTTTTCTTGGCAAAGATACTGGAGTGGTTTTTACCATTTCCTTCTCCAGCACATTTTACAGATGAGGAAACTGAGGTAAACAGGGCTAAGTGACTTGCCCAAGGTCACCCAGCTATTAAGTGGCTAGGGCCAGATTTGAACTTGGGAAGATGAGTTTTCCTGATCCCAGGCCCAATGCTCTATCCACTGCACCACCCTGGAGTAAGAGGGCCAGGACTCAAATCCCACCTCTTATAGAACCTACCTGTGAGATCCTGAGCAAATCATTTAAACTCCCTGGACCCCAGTTTCCTCACCCAGAAAATGAAGGGATCTGGCTTCCCCTTGGATGACGTCTAAGACCCATTTCTAGCTCTAAATCTTTGATTCAATATAAATATCCCAAACTCAAGCTCAGGGTATTATCATTCCAGTTCAGACCCCAGAACTTAAATAGCTGTTTAGCTGAAGACACCCACCATTGGCTGTGGTTTTGTGGTTTGTTTTTTTTTTCCAACAGTAAAATGAATTCTAAGTTCCAGGCAACCAAGTTACAGACACATTTTCAGAGAACTGAAGGCTGGTGGATGCGTGTGAGGGAAGAAGAGATTTGTGAGGGAGAGCAAAGACTACTTGTATTGAGAGAAAGAAAACTGGGCTTGAATCAGAAGAGGCTGGGTTCAAATCCTGCCTCCAACATTAGATAGCTTTATAACCACATGGCCAAGTTACTCAATTTCTCTAAACTCATTTTCTTCCTCTGTCAAGTGGGAAAACTGTATCTTGCTCATAGGGCTGTCATGGGTATTAAATGAGATAATGCATATTTATAGATTTACAAACCTTGAAGCAACAGCATATGTGTGTGTACACACATACACATATGTAATAGTTATTTGTAAAATATATTAAAACTATAGCATGTATATTCTTATGTGGATGCATGTGTGTGCATATGAACACTATGTTATAAAAATGTTTGTTACTGTGCATGTCTGTGTATGTACATGGACATCTGCTATAATTATTGGCTCTCTGTACCCACACACATATATGATAGCTATAAGAAATATTAAAGTGATAGAACATGTAAGTGTATATGTATACATAGGTGTATGTATATATATATATATATATATGTATGTCTCTTTCCATGAATGCCTGTGTATGTACCTACACACATGTTATGGTTATTGGTCCTCTGTACACATATATAATAGCTATTATGTTTTATATATATTAAAGCAACAGCATAATATGCATATATATGTCTGTGTACATGCATGTTTTATATGTGTGCGCATGTGTATGCATGTCTGTTTCTGTACATATCTGTATATATATACATGCAATATGCTATGATTATTGGCTCTGCACCAACATACAGATATAATAGCTATTATAATATTATATCCCACTGCATCCTGAGTCATCTCCAGTCATCATGATGAATATCTGACCACTGGACTCAGACAGACCTGGAGGAGAAAGTGAGCCTGGTGACCTCACACAGCCCTCCCTCACTCAAATCAAAGTCAACTGCAAGTCATGTCATCATTTCCCTGATGCCATGGTCCTCTTGGAAAACAAAGGACAAACACAATTAAGCTATAGCATGTATATGCATATATGTCTCTTCATGTACACATATGTGTATATACGTGTACATGTCTCTGTGTGTATATGTGATTACTGTCTTTCTGTTGTCCTTTGTTCCCAAAGAGAACCAAAATGGCATCACTGTGTTCAGGTCAAGCTACAGTATGTCCAACTATGGCTAATCAGACAGCTCAGAAGGTTCTGCCACAGGTTGGGCACAAACAGTCCACATGAACATTTGGGGTGGATCCTCTAAATTTGCACATCTCAGTTTCCTTGACTGACAATTCTGAGTTTATCATAGAGACAGCACCTTCTCTGATGTGGGCACGCCATGCTGAGCGGTCCCTGTGGCAGTATCTCCCATGTCACACAATCAATTCCAAAGTTCTTAAGAGAGACCTTGAGAGCATCCTTGTATTGCTTCTTCTGACCCTCATGTGAGCACCTGCCCTCTGAGAGTTCTCCATCAAAGTCTTTTGGGCAAGAGTAAGTTTTGCATTTGGACACCATGGCCAGCCCATAGGAGTTGTGGTTTCTGCAGTAGAGTTTAAGGAAGGATCTCAGTGTTTGGTATTATCTTATCCTGCCAGGTGATCTTCTGAATCTTCCTAAGACGATTCAAATGGAAGCAATTCAGGCGCTGGTAGACTGTCCAGGTTTCAGAGGCATATGACAATGAGGTCAGCACAAAGGCTCTGTAGACCTTCAGTTTGGTAGTCAATCTAATCTCTCCCACACTTTCCTTCACAGTCGCCCCAATCACTGACAATGTCTGCATCAACTTCATTATCAACGTGTACATCCCAGGAAAATATACTGCCAAGGTAAGGGAACTTATCCAAATATTTAAAACTTCTCCATTTGCTGTAACTCATGGTTCCACATCTGGATGGTGTGGTGCTGGCTGATGGAGAACCTCTGTTTTCTTGGTGTTAATTGATAGGTAAAAATTAGCACAAGCAGCAGAGAATCGATCCATATTTTGTTGCATCTCAGCTTCAGAGGTTGAACTATGCAAATCACATGCAAACAGAAAATCAGGCACCATAACCTCCTCCACTTTGGTCTTGGTTTGTGGTCTTTCCAAGGTGAAGCATTTAACATTAGTACGGTAGCTGACCTTGATGCCGTCATCATCCTCACTGAAGGAATTTGACAACATGGCTGAAAACATCATGCTGAAAAACTAAAAAGTATGGGAGCGAGCACACAGCCTTGCTTCACTCCTTCGGTGCTGAGGAAATTGGCTTTCTGTACCCACATTTGGTTGCTATTTCCATGGCTCCCAAAGACCTTTATTGTCCCAGTGCCAGGACTTTGGCCATTGCCTTTCCTTCCAGTGGAGTCATCCTTCACAAAGCAGAACTGAGTGGCCGCCACTCATTGCCACACTCCAGGATCTTCTACCCCCTTTTTACCAATCTCCCCTAAGTATCTCTCCTGAGACAATACACACTCCTCACTATTTAGGCTTTTGCCTTTATCTTCTCATCACCTACCACAATGCCTGGCACAGAATAAGCACTGGTTACCTGATCATCTGAGATTTTTAAATGGCATGTATAAAAGGAATAAGCCCAGACTAAATCAATGACACAAAGGACCAAACAGGCAGACAATTTTTACATGTCCCTGCGAAGGGCTGTCAGCACCTACACAGTTCCTTCTGAAAGAACCATTTCCTATCTGCTTTATATGTACTAGAGCTAGCAGATTCCCCAGTCCAAATCTATTATATCAGAACATCTATATTTATATAAGAATTTATAATTATATATAATAGCTGGAACTTATCTAAGGACAAATGAGATTATCTAAATGAGATAAAATTTGGGAAGTGTTTAGAGGCATCTGCCACACAGTAGGTATTTAATAAATACTCGCTCTCTCCTTGATCCTCACAACAATCCCGTAAGGTTCATTTGTTTGGTATTATGATCCCCATTTTGGGGCAGCGAGGTGGGGTAGTGGATAGAGCCAGAAAGACCAGAGTCCAAATGTGACCTCAGACACTTCATTGTTATATGACCCTGGGCGTGTCACTAACTGAGAAGGAAACAGCAAACCACTCCAGTATCTTTGCCAAGAAAACCTCATGGACAGTTGGTGCACAGGGTCACGAAGACTCAGACAGGACCAAGTAGCAACCGAATCTCCATTTGCATATGAAGAAAGTAAGATGTGAAAGTGATTTGTCCAAGGGATCACACAGTTAAGAAAGAACAGAACTGGTGCAGCTAGGTGACACAGTGGAGTCAGGAGGACCTGAGTTTAAATCCAGCCTCAGACACTTGACACATTTACTAGCTGTATGATCTTGGGCAAGTCACTTAACCCCACCTGCCTTGCCTTCCCCCTTCCAAAAAAAAAAAACACTAAAAAAAAGAAAGAACAAAACTAATATACAAAACCCCAGGCTTTGTGATATCAAATCTAATGCTTTTTCATCGTTCCTTCCCAATACCAATAAACAACACGGCAAATCTCATTAATGTGTGGGGTAAAAATGATAACTAACAGTAAGGTTGAAATACTGATTATATACATATTTCAAGGTTAAGAAGCAAACTGAAATCATCAGGCCTGGAAACGTAGCTTCTAATGTCTGGGCTGCAAAATATTTTAGAACCTCCTGGGTGGGATCCATAGTCACTCAGACAGAGTTTAGTCCACCTATGCAGGATGCGAATGTTAAATTCTGTATTTAATTGGTTAAGTTATTAGAAACAAAAGCTACTTCAGAAACACATGATTACTCTCTGAAGAAATATAGTGCTACACACACACACAAACACACACACACACACACACACACACATACCCAGAATCTAAAGACTGATCCAACCAATTCTTCTAGGAGTTAAAATTAAAGGAAGTATGGGTCTTTTCTACCTTAAATCAAAGGAGCTGAAGAAAATAAAAAGCAAAAAGGTGGAACACAAGCCACAGAAATTGATTTCTGATGAAATTTCCTGAGAAAAATGAGAAAGTTAGCTCTTTGGGTATATCAATCAATCAATATTTATTAAGTGCCCAAGGTGCGGAGGTAAGTGTATATATGCTTTCCCCCTTTTAATTATTTCCTATTTAAATTTGGACATACCAGCTTCATGCCAGAAAAGTAAGCTACGTCATTTGAATTGTGTTAGGAAGACTCAGAAGATCACCTAGAAAGATAAGGTACTAGACATCTGGAGCTGAACTGCCAGGCATTCAAAGGAAACGCCAATGGGCTGGCCACATCGTATAAATGCCAAACGTGTTTGCCTGCAAGACTATTTTCTGGAGAACTCACAGAGGACAAGTGTTGACATGGTGGCCAGAAGAAGAGATATAAGAACAGTCTGAAAGTCTCTCCCAAGAACTCTGGTATCAATTGTGAGACACCGGCACAGGACCACTCAGCACGGCGTGCCCACATCAGAGAAGGCGCTGTGCTCTATGAGCAAAGCAGAACTGAGACAGCTCCTTTTTTCATGTTTCTTCCTTGCCATGGTTCCCATTGGTTCTAATTTGTCTTTATAACATGACTAATGTGAAAATATGTTTAATATAAATATGTATATAGAGCCCTAATCAGAATGAATCCTTCTTGGGGTAGAGGGAAGAGGAAATTT
This sequence comes from Petaurus breviceps papuanus, assembly GCF_028583685.1. NCBI lineage: Eukaryota > Metazoa > Chordata > Mammalia > Diprotodontia > Petauridae > Petaurus > Petaurus breviceps. Next base: position 11,667,935 of record NW_027187325.1, read on the forward strand.
GGAATTCAAAATCTTAAAGAAGTGAATGCTGAAAATTAAAAATAAATAAATAAATTTTTAAAAGATGAAGAATTGAGAAGTACTTTAGTCCATCCATTTGAGATACCACTCCCTCTCAAAGTAGTCATGGGGAAATAATTCCTTCCTTTCTCTCAATAAATTTCCCAATGGAAACCAGAACACAGTCATCTCAATAATGTGTAGAATCTAGTATATGCTTTTCTTTAAAAGGCAAATGGTATAAAAGGTTTCAGGTTCAAGGTTTCACAGAGAAACTATTCTTGTGTTCTGCCGTGTATATGAAATGCTCTTTTTTGTGTTTAATTTTAGGGGGAAAAAAGTTGGTTTTTCTTTTTATTTCATTTTGTTTAATAAAAACTGTTGTTGTTTTTTTCACTTCTAACGACTTAGCACACACTAAAGGCTTTCGCTGTGATCATCTGGAAAGCCAGCTCACAGAGCTGTCAGATTTGTCCCACATCACACCCTCAGATGCCTCCCTCACCTAGAATGATCAGGGAATCACTGTAATAATGAAACCAGAGGTCCAGGCCCTAGCCTCTGGCACTATAAAGGAACCAGAAAGTCTAGATAAGAGATTCCTCCTGATAATTCCTGGGGCACACTATTTTTAATGGAAACCTTCCATCTCAGGGAGTATTCTGAACATCATCTCCCTCTCTCTTGACCGGCCAGCTTCTCTACGTGCACACGACAGTGCAGTCAGCACCGGCAGTTTTGCTGTTCCTCACAAGTCGCCCTCTCTCCTTGCTACCTCATCTTCAGGCCTGTTCACTGGCTGCTCCCCATACTGGGAGGTACTTCCTCTTCATTTTCTCCTCTTAGCATCCCTAGGGCCACCGCCAGCATCTTCTAAAGAAGCCTTTCCTGATTTCCCCCAGTTCCAAGTACATTCACACACACAAAATTAATTTTTTATGTATTTCTGCATTTATTTTATATATTGTTGTTCCGTTGTCCTCAACCTTCCATGACCCGTGGAATATGCCATCCATGAGGTTTTCTTGGCAAAGAAACTGGAATTGTTTGCTATTTCCTTCTCCAGTGGATTAAGGTAAACAGGAGTTAAGTGACTTGCCCAAGGTCACACAGCCACTAAGGGTCTAAGGCTGGATCTGAACTCAGGTCCTTCTAACTCCAGAGCACTGAACCTCCTAACTACCAATATACATAGGGGTCCATATATAGTTGCCTATTTTATATTTACATGCATACACACACACACACACACACGCTCCCCTAACGGCTCCTGGAGGGCAGAGACTACTTCTCCTTTGTCCCTCTATCTCTACAACCTGGCATGGTACCTACCACATTTGTTGTTGTTATTGTTGAGTGGTTTCAGTTCTGTCCAACTCTTCATGACCCCATTTGGGGTTTCTTTGGCAGAGACACTGGAGTGCTCTGCCATTTCCTTCTCCAATTCATTTTACAGATGAGGAAACTGAGGCAAACAGGTTAAGAGACTTGCCCAGGGTCACAGCTAGTAAGTGTTTCAGGCTGCATTTGAACGCAGGTCTTCCTAACTCCAGGCCCAGCACTCTATCTACTTCCACACCTAGCTGCAGTCCCCTTTGGACTCCAATTTATGTTGGAGTTGTTCTCCAACCAGTGTTCTACTGAGGGTACTAATGTGCTCTACCTTCCTCCATTAATGCCTTCAAGAAGTACTGACCCACATGGCATAATATTTAAGTGTGTGAATAAAAAACAGTTTACTTTTTCAATACTGCACAGTATGATATTGCATTCCAACCCCGGCCCTGACTCTTTTTAACTCTGTGATCTCACTTACTTTATCTCAGATTCCTGCTCTGTAAAAGGAGATGATAAATCTCGTCCTATTTACTTCACAGAGCACTTGGGGAGGAAGTGCTCTGAAAACCTCCCATGTTAAATATTATAACATTAGTAATCCACATGTTTATCTCCCTGGACATAGTAGATTAATTTCTCAAGATATGTTTGTGTAAATCAAATCTGTCCAAGCCACTTCAAGTGCACAAGGAAATCTGGGATCTGGCTGTTTAAAGATGAATCCTTTTGCAAAGTGAAATTTTATCTGTATGTAAATCACACAGTTTACACCCTGTCTCTCAGCAGTCAGACTGGCAACAACCTCAACCTTTCAGATTAGTCCCCAGGTAGGAAGTAAGTAAAAAATCCCAAATCCAAATTAATTTTACCCCTTCTAAAAAGTAGAACTGAAATGCAAGCGGTCATGGCAGCAAAAATCATTTTGTTGCACAGACATACTCATCTCTTTATAAATATTTAAGACTGTGGACATTTCTGAAAGATTGCCCTGCTATTCCAGTAGCCACATTTCATATTGCAACTTAAACAATGTTGACTTTCCCTAATTAGACTTTTTGCAGGCGAATAGTTATGTATGAGCTGCCTTACTGGAAAAAAAAAACAAACAGGCAAGTAATTGTATGCAAAAGCTAAGCTCTGAAAGTATATTTTTAAAATCACCCCCTGTCAATGATAAGAACTGAAAAGTCACCTGACCCCCTACTCCTACATCAGCAGCTGAGTCATAGCCCTTCTTCCTCTGGCAAACCCCCAACCTTCCATTCAGTCCTTAAAAAAAATGAGGACAGCTAGAGTGTTTTATTAATTAATTTTGAGTTTTTCCTCCCAATAAAAACCAGTTTATTCTTAGAAATGCTGCCATTGTCCTTCCTCCTCCCACAATTAGATGTCCAAAGCTCCTAGAACTTTGGGGGGCTTCGTTCTAAGAAACAACATTTCTAAAAATCAGCTATTTCATTTTTTTTTAAATCACTGATCCGAGAGGAACATTTCTATTTTTAAGTAACTCCCTCTGAACTGGAAAATCCTGCAAAATAAAACAGAGAAAAAAACGGGTTTCCAAAAAACCACTGAAGGAAGTGTGTGCTCTAAAGGGTTAACCAACAGGAAGTTTCCATGTCTCAGCAAATCTCGGCCTGGATAAAATTCTGGGAGCTGCCAATTTTGTCCAACTGGTCATTATTTAAGCGCTCTAACAACAGCCTGGAAATACCTTGCATTTTGGCTCAGCAGACCGGGTCTGTTCCCCATTTCTGTCCTTGTAACTGCAATCATTTCATTTCTCAATGACGATGGTCTTCCCTTCTGGCAATCTTTTTTTTTTTTTTAATTAGGACGCGAGCCAAGGCGTCAAGGACAATATAACCCAGCACTCCTGGCCCGCCCATCCTCTGCACCGCCCCCCCCACCCCCCGCAGCCAGGGCTTGCAGCAGGACACCTGGACAATGGGCCGAGCCCTGCGGGGGGTGGCCGGCCAGCACCCAGCCGGGGCACCTGCATGCCCTCCGTCCTAAAGCCCGCCCTGCCAAAGTGACAAAAGCCAGCTCTGCCTGACCGTGCACAAGGACACGGAATGACAGGGGCAGAAACAAAACCCAGCGAGGTTCTGGAAGCGGGGCCTCTTACCTGCAATGCAACATCGCTCAGCCTAGCCCCGCGGATCAGACCGCGAGAGCATCCTTTCTCTGGGCTACGGCTGCCAACGCGGTGACGTCATGGGGAGGGAGGGAGAGCCGCGTGACCGAGCCCGCTCGCGGGGAGTCTCTAGAGAAAGGGGCTCCCGGCTTTGCTGTCGGGCTTCTGTCTGTTTCTTTGTATCTCACTCCAAGCCTTCTTCAGCTGTTTGGCTGAAACCCCCTGGATCGCTCTGTCTTTTGCAAACAACTGTTTGCTACAAGTAACAGAAAGGAGGAAAAAAAAAAAAAACTGAATTACTTTTGAGTCTGTAAACTTAAATTCTCAGATTAAACTATGATTTTCAAAAGGAGCGAGTGAAAGCATTATTTAACGGGATCACAAGTCAACAAGCATTTATGAAGTGCCTACTGTGTGTCAGGCAATGTGCAAAATACTAGGTTTGTAGAAAAAAGCAAACAAAATGATATGTCTTATTTTTTTTAATTGTGTTAAGTTAAGCAGAAATGATATACCGGTGTATTTTCATATTCATATTAAAATGACACCAAAGACGTGGCAGTCGATGCTTTCATTCAACTTTTGAGATTTCTGATACCTTCATCTGAAGTCCATTCCTGTTGGAATGCTGCATTAATTACTCCAGTTGTTCTTTCAACTTCCATGTATACTTTTTTACTTTTAAGTTACAAATCAGTTGTTAGTATGAATGGTAAAAATCTCTGATATCTCCTTATATGAGATATGATAAGTTCTCTCTATATATATAAATACATGTAAATAAAGATATAGAGAGAGAGATCTGGATAGATAGATAGATAGATAAATAGATAGATAGATAGATAGATAGACAGACAGACAGACAGACAGATATAGATACATATCTATGTCTAGCTAGCTAGCTATATCCTATCACAGGACAGTACCTGTCCTAGATATAGGAGATATATAGCATATCCTATATATAGGAGAAATCACATATAGGACGGTACCCGTCCAATACATAGCAGATAACATATTTGTGATGTCACACACATATATATGAAATATATCATAGATTTACACCACTCATACTACTAATTTGTAACTGAAAATTATGGTAAAAATATACTATGTGTGCATATATACATACGCCATGTGTTTAAATACCAACATAATTGATACAGTATTCCAGCATGAATGGACTTCAAATTATTAAAGACCTTGAATAAATGAATGTATACATGTATACTAAATCTTTGGTATCATTTTAATGTGAAAATTGCACATGTATGATCACAGATTTACACAACTTATACTAACACCTGATTTATAACTTAAAATTAAACAATGGATTAGGTGCATATGTGTATTTACTTTTAAAGCAAGAAATGTTAATAAGGTGACTTTTTCTAAGAACACTTCTAGTAATTACTGACATAACTCACACTGTCGTTAGTTTTATCATAATCTTAAGAAGTGAGTCAACTTGCTAAGACAGAAAATATGTACAATGTCAACAGATCTCATTCACCACCAAAATTCAGACTGACTAGGAAAAAAAAATCTATTTGTGGTCACAGTTTTACTTGGAGCAGCTTGAAATAAATTCCTGAAATGCAGAGATTACACTGTAAACAGGTGGAATTTTTATACCATCTCAAATACAGTTGTTAGAAAAAAAATGTTTTCAAAATACGTACGCTCAAATGCAGACGTGGCCTTCTAAGGACTTCATTACTGCCTTTATAGGATGTTTTATTACTTTCACTCTAAACTATGATAGTTTAATTTTTCTCTCTTCCCCATTCCTTTTTAAAATATTCCAAATTCTCTCATTCTTTCCATTACCTCCCCCACCAATTGAGAAGGCAAGAAATTCTTGTCCCCTCCTAAAGAATGAAAAATAGCTGTAGTTTGGGGAAATAACATGGAGTTTTCCTAATGCCAGTTAGTGTTCCCTTTTCTTCATTATTTACTTCCTGGTTCTTTTTTCAACTCTCCTCCACCTTTTCTCCAAATCAACTCATTTTCTCTTCAGACTACAATTCTTCTGATCTCAGAACACCCACAAACCTTGTAGTATACACAGCGTTAGCAATTGTTTGCAACGCCAGATTTAAAAGAAGCTGTTTCATTTTGCAGTACACTCAGCTAAAGTTTGTTTATCTGAATCATATTGCATATTATTTAAATAGCTTACCTGCTGGTTTATGATTCCCAGGGCATAATGTGAAAATGTTATGGAAATCCACTTCAACTTTGAACTATGAGTATGACTGAGAAGGACTGAAACTCTCCCAGTTCGTTTTCAGAGGCAGAGTTAAATATAGATTATGTCTTTAATGTACCCAGAATGCCCCGGAGGGCAAACAGTCAAGTCATCACATGTCCTGGGCTGGCTAGTAATCCCTCTTTCCTCACCCTGCTCAGTGAGAGCCTCATTCAGCACACAAGCAATCCTATGAGAAAGCAGTTCACTTTCTTTGTATAAACTCTTTCTTGGATTGTGACTGTTACTACCAGCTTCTCTGACCTAGTGGACACAAAAACTACATCCAGTCAGAAATGATTTTCAGTGATCAATTTGAGGTGCACAGGGCACGTTTGTGCACAAAATGCTGCAGCTCATAGTCACAGATGAAAATGTTGGTGCAGATGTAGCTGGAAAAATTAATCAACCTATAGTTTTCATTCTGGAGAAGGAAATGGCAAAACCACTCCAGTGTCTTTGCTAAGAAAACCCCAAATGAGGCCACAAAGTCAGACATGACTGAACAACAAAAAAAGGTATTCATTCACACAGTGCAGTTATTGTTAGCAATAAGTCTATTTCCTTTCTTTTTTCAAAGTTTCTGGGGGTTGTTAAGTATCATACCAAGCTTGGAACCTGAGAAAAATTGAAAGAACAAAAAACAAAACCAAGAACTACACAACCCTCTTATGAGTGCAGAGTATTGCATGTACTGAGGCAGTTATGTTGTATAACTTTGCTAAAATACCTTTTTTGGGTCTGTTTTTAAATCTTTGCTACAAGAGAAGATTAAAGTGACATGAAAACAAAATGTACCAATAAAAAGAAAAGAATACTTTTGGGAAAATGTGTGACTGTTATCACAGAACAAAATTATTGAGTTCTTTAAAAAAAAAAAAAAGCAAAAATGCTCATTTCTTTTCTTTCTTTTTTTTTCTTTTTCACAGGAGGGGAGGGCAATTGGGATTAAGTGATTTGCCCAAGGTCACATGACTAGTAAGTGTTAAGTGTCTGAGGCCAGTCATTTCTTTTATTTAATAAATACATTTCATTTATTTCTTTGGCATTTCAATGGATCAGTGAGCTCATCATTGTGGGTATTTCCTTCAACAATGCTGATCATAATCCATCCACTGCTACTACCATGCAGCTCTTATCCATGTCCTTCTGAAAATTCTCAGGGTAGAGGAGAGGCTAACCTTCTAGAGGCCTTCCTTTAGATTTCTTAATATTGTATGGATACTCTCTCTGTCTTCCTTTCTTTTGAGCATTTGACTTTGGGCATGTGGCCCTCCCTTGGACTTCCAACAATGGAGGAAGAGAGATTTCTTTTCCCTCCAAATTAAGAGGCAATGCTGGTTTTGATTCAAGATCTTGAATGCCATCAAGAAAATGTGCCTACCTAGGTGAACCTGAGACTGGACCTCAAATCTCTGGCTGCTTCTTTTGCTATGTGGTTTTTACGGTTTGGGTTTTCTCTAAACATAAATAGCCAAAGAGATTCCTAAAAAGATGGATATTTCCAGCTGAGGCGGCTACATTGTGAGTATAAGAGCTCCTGGATTTCTGAGTCAGTGTTGGTTGTCTAACATCAAGTTCTAATTACAACTAGCCCCCTTCTGGGGGAAAAAGAGATCCTCTGCCACCAGAAGAAACTTCCAAAAGGATGCTGAGCTGGAAGAAATGAGACTAGGAGCCCCATACTTGTGAGATGAGCAAACAGAGCCAGTCAAAGACGAAAATGAAGTATCTATCCGGTACCCAAAAAAAGTCTATCTTTGGAAAGAGTATTAGAGCTGTGACGTGTTATTGTTTTCTTTTTTAAGTATCTATAAAGCCCAATTTGAGTCTCTTGTGTTGGTTTTTGTTTGTTTTGTTTTTTGGGGGTTTTTTTTTTGCTTTTTGGAGGGGAGAGGGCAGGGCAATTGGGGTTAAGTGACTTGCCCAAGGTCACACAGCTAGTAAGTGTGTGTCAAGTGTCTGTGGCCAGATTTGAACTTAGGTCCTCCTGACTCCAGGACCAGTGCTCTATTCACTGCACCACCTAACCGCCTTCCCCCCCCCCCCCCCCCAGAGTCTCTGTGTTTTAAACATTTCTTTTGTGGTAGCAGAAATAAAAATCTCTGCTATACCTAAAAAAGAAAATTAAAACAAAGCAGTACAACATGGAAGAAAATGGATAAGAATTCCACAAGAAGGGAAGTGAACAGCTTGTGACTTTCACTACTGGAGGAAGTACTTCTTTTTCCTCCATTTCTAAGAGCATAGGTCCAGGAATCATCTTCACGTACAATGTAATCTCTCATTTTCAATTCAACCTAAATTATTTTGGTTAATTTTATTTCTTCTAAGTTTGCCCTATAATAAGGTGAAAAACAAATGGCTATCACCTTACACTAGTTGATTCTTCAGAAACAGTGACTCAGAAATCTTCATTCTCCACATTTATTCACTCCATCTCCTTCACCTTTCTTCAGGGACCTTATTTTTCATCCTGTGAAATATTCTTGTTCTGTTGCTTGTGATCCCCCTCAAAATTTTTCATATTCTTCTAAAATGTATAGATTAAAACTTTAATCAATATAAGTTTTCTCTGCTTTGGGAAAAGTTTATGGTCAGAAATTTGAATTTAAAAAATTTACTTTTATTGGAATTTTAAAAATCTAGTCATTATAGTTTTTCTTTAAAATAGTGCATTTGAAGCATAATCCTTATGTCAGAGGTTTCTGACATGTAAAAAAAGACCCAGGGGATCCTTAGGGACTTCTAAGCATATTGCCAGAGAGCTGGGAACTTTATTATTATTAGTTAAAGAACTAGGTCAACTTTATCTGTCAAAGAAAAGACACGTCAATCACAATAACAGTATAAAGGTAATAGTGATACTTTTTATTATTTTTTCAAAGCACTTTATACTTTGTAAAATATTTCTCTATTAAAATATTAAATGGGCCTGTCAAGCCAAGAGGTAAGAGAATCACCATCCCAGTCCTTCACAAGTAAAAAAAATATTGAAATAAGCTTTTATTTAAAAAATAAACTTTGAATTATGAAGGGAGGGAAAGCTGACAGACTGCTTCCTAGCCCCCCCCCCCCCAAAAGCTATTGAAAAGCACTTCCCCAGGATGATGACAGACAATAATTTATTCATGGCCCAGATGGATGGTAAAGCAATTTAACACCGGCATACACCTCAGTGCCTTCCAAGCCCCTCTCCCTGATGTCCTCTCCTCTCTTTTCTCGGGGTCTTCTTACTTCTCTGCCTTAATTTGGCATGCCAGCTTCAACAGCCTCCTTGTCTCCTTGTCTCCATTCTCTTGCCGCTCTAATAAATCCTACTGTCGAGTTAATTTTCTTAAACCAACACATGTATTAGATTAGCTAGCGTCACAGAAAAGGAAACTGTCAAAAGCTGGAAGGGATTGAAAAAAATAGGAACACTAATGCATTGTTAATGGAGTTGTGAACTGGTTCACCCATTCTGGAAAGCCATTTGGAACTATACTCAGAGGACCATCAAACTGTATATAGCCTTTAATCCAGAAACACCAGTACTAGGTCCATACCCCAAAGAGATCAAAGAAAAAGGTATACACACACACACACACATAATTTGTTTTATATTCTTTAGATTATAGATTTATATATACAAAAATATTTATAGGGGCTCTTTTTGTGGTGCTAAAGAATTAGAAATTGAGGAGATAGCCATCAACTGAGGAAAAACTAAACAAATAGGGATATGATTGTGATAGAATACTGTTATGCTATAAGGAATTAACAGGATGATTTCAAAAAACCTACAAAGACTCACATGAACTGATGCAAAGTGAAGTGAGCAGAACCAGGAGAACATTGTATATAGTGACAGCAATATTTTAACCATAATCAGCTATGAAAGACTTATCTATTCTGATCAATACAATGATCTGAGACAATTTCAAAAGACTCACCAAGAAAAATGCTATCTGTATCCAGGGAGAGAACTCATAAACTTTGAGTCCAGATTTAAACACACTTTTTTCACTTATTTTATTTTTCTTGCTTTTTTGCTAATAAGTAAATATGGTTAACAAAGCCATTGACTGATAAGGCAATATGTTTTGTACGACTTCACATGCAAAATTGCTATCATTTTCTTTGCCTTCTCGATGAAGCTGGAGGGAGGAAGAGAAGTGAGAAATAAAAAATTTTCAAAATGAATGTTAAAGTAAATAAAGTATAATTTTTTAAAAATTATCTTTATCATGTCAAAAATTTCTGGAGACTATCACTCATAGGATAAAATCCAGACTCCTCAGTCTGGCATTCAGGATATTTGACTTTTCTCCCAGCCATTCCACTTTATCTCCATCTACCCCAGTCAGGTCAGTCGCTTCATTGCTCCCAGAACACATCTTCACACATTCTCATTTTCATACCTTTATTTCTGGTTTCTCTACCTGGATAATCTTCCAGAATTATTGTTGCTTATTTAATTCCAATCCATCCTTCAGCCTCTAATTTACATTGGTTTTATTTCTTCAATACTAGAATGAAGAAACAGCAAAGTGCCTCAGAGCAGTGGTGTTGAACTCAGAAAGAGGGCCATTTCACCATATATGCAACTCCCTTATTAGCTTAGAAAACCACATATTAACATTATCTATGTTTTGCTGTATTTTTATTTTTAAAATTATTTCCCAGTTGCATTTTTATCTGGTTCCAGCACTCAAAAGCGTTGTGGGTCATGTGTAACTAGCAAACCAGGTGTTCAACACCTCTCTTGTAAGGAGCTTGGAATCAGGAAATACTTGGATTTCATTCCTAGTTCCTAGACTTGCTAGCTACATGGTAGTGGGTGAATCATTTAGTGCCTTTGAACCTCAATTTCCTCATTTATTAAATGAAGATAATAATGTCAGCAGTTCTTGTCCTTTTGAGGACCAAATGACAGTGTGTAGCATAGAAGGTGCTTAATAAATGTGAATTAGTTGATTTACATAAAATGTTTCAGAAACCCTAAAGCAATATTTAAAATACAGTTATTATGATCATTCTCTTCTTGTCATTTTAGTTGATGGAATTCAGATAGACATGTATCAAATCCTACTTTTTATGTTTACTATTTGATGATAAATGATTTTTTTCTGGTAATAGAAGGAAAATATTGGAATGTTAAGTTCAATTTTCATAGGGTCATGAAAGCTTCATTGGGACAATGCTAGTAGCAGACAGACCAATGGAGAAGAGACTATGTGTAGGATAGGACATGGTTTTGATCTCTTCTTCTATTTGTCTATATTTTGCATACGACATAGATTAGAAGTTACAAGTATTTGATATGGCAATATCTATTAAAAACATTCTTAAATATTTATGACTCAATGTTATAGCAATTGTGAGCAATACTTTTGTCTGTTGACACAAAGATTGGCTTGCTTATTCATTGAGTTCTCAAGGATATTTTCTTTTCAAAATGGAGATTTGTCATGTTATTTGATGAAGGAGTAGAAATATCTGGAGTATTATTTCTGGCTACTTGATGTTATCTATAAAGATATTCAGTAGATGATAAATTTTTGCAACTTGCAGCAATATGTTGCATCATTTCTACTATTTCCTTTCTAACTGGTACTGGTGATGCATTAATATAATGCACGAATAGTCAAGTCAATAAGCATTTAGGAAGTACCTACCAGGTGTTAGGTGGGGCAGCTGGATAGCATGTAAGGCCTAGAGCCAGGAATTCAACTTACTGGCCTCAGATACTCTCCATGACTCTCAGTCATAGAAATAGTCACTTCACCTTTTTTGTCTCAGTTTTTCATAAATGATCTAGAGAAGGAAACAGCAAACTACTTCAGTATCTTTGCCAAGAAAATCCCAAGTGGGGTCAGGAAGAGTTAGACAGAAATGAAAATGACTGAACAGTAGCAAGGTGTTGAGCACTACGGTAAGTGCTAGGGATACAAAGACAAGAAAAAGATGGTACCTTCTCTCAAGGAGTTTGCAGTCTAATGGGGAGACACCATGAAAACCCCTATGCACATAGAAGATATATACAGAATAAATTGGAGATAATCAACAGAGGGGAGGAATTAGCATTAAGTGTTATCAGGAAAGGCTTTGTGTAGGATGTGGGACTTCAACTGAGTCTCCAGAGAAGCCAGGAGGCTGATAGGAGGAGGAAGAGAATTTCAAGCATGGGGGATGTCAGAAACACAAACATAAATGATACCAATAATCAGGGTATCATTAGAAGTTTATTAGGGAGAATGCCAAAGGAATTGGTCACCTCAGGCCAGAAGCAGACTCCACCCTTCTTTTAGAAGGAGGAATGGGGGATACAAAAATGAAGAAACTTTTATGTCATTAGTTTGGTACAGACTCTCCCTTCAGAGGACTGATCAGGGTATGCCTTTTCCATTATCATACGTTATCATACATTATTACTAATGAGGCTCCAATTCTAGGCTGTACATGTTAGATAATATACCTAATACATGAGGTTCATCAAGCAAGTGCAGTAATAACCCTGGAATATTGACTCCTCAACAGCTTAGTACAGATCTGTCCTTATCTTGGCCTGAGAGTCCCAAGGCTGCTGTGTGCTTTCTGACTGGTCGGATACATTTGCTGCCTGCTAGATTCCTTTATCTTACTTTAGTAATATCTAGCTCAACTCCCTGCTGTTTCTCACAATTTATTATCAGCATTTTTACTTTGGTAATTTTGAGCAGTTCTGCAGAAAATTAATCCTTTGCTACCTCTCACAGGGAACAAATGGGGAAAATGTACAAAGTTGAGAGAGAGAATATTTTATGTGAGGCACAGCAAAGTATCCCTGAACAGAAGAGCAGAAGGTCAGCAGGGATAAAGCATAAGAATAAAAATGTAGGAGTGACTCAAGTTTTGAAGGGCTTTGAATGTCAAACAGATGATTTTCTATTTTATCCTAGAGGTCATAGGGAACCACTGGAGTTTATTGAATGTGACACTGACATCCTTATGTGATGTGCAAAAAGTCTGAGAGACAGTTTCTGGACAATTAATCCATTTATTAATAATGCTAGCATTTTATTAATAAAAGGATGGTCATTTGAACTTCTCTCTCAGATGAAAAACTCCTCATAGAACCCACTCAACACTTATATGTCCTTGGAAAAATGGGTGTTCCTGAGGATGGAAATCAACTCTGATTGGTTAACAATTCATGAGAATGAATATTATAATGAGAAGTGGACCTATTCTAATGAGAGTCTGGGGCACCCAACTCTCATCACTCAGTTTTTGCAAAGAGAATTATCTGTATCTATACCACCCATCTGGCAAAAGGGAGAAGTCACATTTTCCCACACCTGTCTGAGTAAAACACAATGGGCCAGACTTAATCAATTCACCTAACTTAATTTTTTTTAACATATCCCAATTCTCCCCCTCAGTATCAGCCCTGCACTTCAAAAGCTGTCTGAGTAAATGACTGATTTCTGAACTAAGAAGTACAAAAGGGGAAAAACCTTGATCCTAATTTAATGATTAGTTAATATATATGAAATATTTTCTTTCACTATGGATTTTAAGAAGAGTAATTTAACAGATGAGTGGAGAATGGACTGAAATGGGGGAGAAACTTGAGGCAGGGATGCCAACCAGTAGGCTTTTACAATAGTCAATAGTCCTGAAGTGATGGAATGAGGACCTTGACCAGAGCAGCAGCAGTGTCATAGAAGTGGGGGTGCGGAGAGATACAAGATATATTAGAATATACAACACTTGGCAACAGTTTGGATGGGGCGGGCATAGTGAGAGGCAGTGAGGACCTGAAGAGAAAACCTAGGTTTCAACTTGGGTGACTGGGAAGACAGTGATGCCTTAGATAGTAAAAGGGAAATTAGGAAGAAGTGAGGGTTAGGGGAAAGAGAAGGGCTTCAGTTTTGTTGAGTTGAAGGCATCTGTGGGACATTCAGTTGAAGATGTCCAATAGGCAGCTGATAATGTAGACTGGAGGTCAGGGAGAAGGTTGCAGCTGGATAAATACACTAGAATTGAATTCATGGGAGCTGATGACATCACCAAGCAAGACAGTACAAGGGGAGAAGAGGGCTCAGGACTAGAGTCTTGAGGAAAGCCCACTATTAGTGAATCTAACCTGGATGGAAATCTGGCAAAGACACCTGAAGAGAGGTCAAACAAGCATGAAGAGAACCAGGAAGAGAATATCAAGAAGAAGGCAATCTTTGAGAGCGTCAAAGGCTGCAGAGGTCAAGAAGAATGAGGATTGAGAAAAGGCCATCAGATGTGGCAATTAAGAGATCACTGGTAGTTAGGGGACAGTTTGATGTTCTTGTTGTTGTCATTTCAGTCATATCCAACTCTTCATGACCCCATTTGGGGTTTTCTTGGTAAAGATACTGGAGTACTTTGCCATTTTCTTCTCCAGTTCATTTTACAGATGAGGAAACTGAGGCAAACTGGGTTAAGTGACTTGCCCAGGGTCACACAGATAAGAATGTGAGGCCAAATTTGAACTCAGGTCTTCCTGACTCCAGGTCTGGTGTTTTATCTACTGCACCATCTAGTTGCCTAGCTACTTATTGGTAATAAGAGGTTGTGGTCATTTGTCTCCCCAGCCAGTTGGTCAATAAACACAAAACACCTACTATGTGCTAGTCAATTTGCTAAGCATTAGAGGTGCAAAGAAAGGCAAAAGATTCTCAAGGAGTTCATAGTCCCCACCAGGGCTATTTTATATGCAAATGGACAAGTGCCCAGTATTTCCACAAGTAAGTATAAAGTAGCTTTCCAATTTAACTGGCGTGTACTATAACTGGGTGTCCCATTGAAGATCTTGATGAAGGCATTAGGCCATCACTCAATTTCTATCAGAGCTCTTCTAAAACAACATCGTAGCTAAGTTTCTGTTTCTCTCTTTTCCAAGATGTACTAGTTGTGAGTGTCTGCAGTCTTTCCAAAGGACAAGTCAATAGTTAGGCGTGAGTTGTCAAAATCAAAGAGATAGTGAAGGAGTGAAGGAAGGAGGGAATGAGCATTTACATAGGGCCTAGTTTGTTCTACGCTAAGCACTTGACAACTATCTCAACCGATCCTCATAACGTCCCTGAGAGGTGCTATTGTTTATCTTTATTTTACATTTGAGGAAACTGAAGCAAGCAGAGGTTAAAGTGACTGGTCAGAAGTTCTGTAGCTGGTGTGTGCAGTTAGATATGAACTCAGTTCTTCCTGACTCTAAGCTCAGAAGCTCTTGCCTAAATGTCAGCAGCATTGTGTAAGCCTGTGGCATCATTCCTGATGTAGATGTACACATGCACTGGGAATGCCACACGCTGATTCCATTGAGATTTTCCTCTGGCTTCATTGTCCCTATCATGCAATGTTCAGTTTAAACACTCATGCAACTGTGGCTCCCCTTGAAGGTGGCACATTGTAGACTCTTTGGTGCTGGCCAAAGTTAACATCTTCAGGAAAGTTTTTTAAGGATCTGCTTTCATTGCAGCAGGCCCTTCATACACTGAGAAATATTTCTGCTACACTTTAGCAATAGTGATAAAAAATATTGGAAGCTTCTAAATCAATATTGAAATGAATGAAGATAGGTCAAGTGGCTAGGTGGTACAGTGAATAGAGCACCGGCCCTGGAATCAGGAGGACCTGAGTTCAAATGTGGTCTGACACTTAATACTTATTAGCTGTGTGACTTTGGGCAAGTCACTTAACCCCAATTGCCCCTCCAAAAAGCAAAAAAAAAAATTATTCGGGGCAGGTAGGTGGCGCAGTTAATAAAGTACCAGCCCTGGAGTCAGAAGGACCCGAATTCAAATCCAGCGTCAGACACTTAACACCAAAAACTAGCCATGTGACCTTGAGCAAGTCACTTAACCCCAACTGCCCTAACTTCCCCCCTCCAAAAAGCAAAAAAAAAAAAAATTAGTTCTGAAGCACCACCTCACACCTATTCAATTGGCTAATATGACAGAAAAGAAAAATGAGAAATGTAGGCAGGTATGTGGAAAAATTGAGACACTAATGCATTGTTGGTGGAGTTGTGAACTGATCCAACCATTCTAGAGAACTACACCCAAAGGGATAGCAAACTCTGTATACCTGTTTGACCCAGCAATATCAGTACTAGGTCTGTACTCCAAAGAGATCAAAGAACAAGGAAAGGGCCTATATATACAAAAATATTTATAGCAACTCATTTTGTGGTGCCAAAGAATTGGAAATAGAGGGAATGCCTATCAATTGAAGGATGGCTGAACAAGTCGTGATATATAAATGTGACAGAATATTATTATGCTACAAGAATGCAGCATGCTCTCAGAAAAACCTGGGAAGATTTACTTGAACTGATGCAAAGTGAAGTAAGTAGGACCAGGGAACAACATGTAGTTACAGAAATATTGTGCCATGATCAACTGCAGATGATTTAGCTATTCTCAGCAAATTAAATGATCTATGACGATTCTGAAAGACTTATAATGAAAAATATTATCCACCTTCAGAGAAAGAACTGATGGAGTATGAATTGATTGAAGCATACTTTTTTAAATTTTGTTTTTAGGATCTGCATTTTATTTTACAACATGGCTAATATGGACATGTTTTGCCTTACTGTTGAGGTAGCAAGGTGTGTTGCAGGGTTGGTTTGAAAGAATTCAGACTCAGACCACGTCCAAAACAAGCAAAGGCATTTATTGAAGATTATGCTCTCAGCAGACTAGACTCCTTAAGGAACTAGCAGTCCAGCAAGGCAAGACAGGGATTTTTATAGAGCAAATTATGCTATTAGCATAAAAGAATATAAAAATTTTTAAATACAGGAGGGGTTTGCAAATATGGGGAGGAGTGGAACTGTGCATGTGGCTAACCAGAATGCATACAGAAAAACCCACTGGGTGGATATTAATATAAGATAATATTATAAAAAGCCTCTCTAGGGGTGGCTAGATGGTGCAGTGAATAGAGCACCAGCCCTGGAGGCAGGAGGACCTGAATTCAAATCCGGCCTCAGACGTTTGACACACTTACTAGCCGTGTGAATTTGGGCAAGTCACTTAACCCCAGTTGCCCTCCAAAAAAAAAAAAATAAGCCTCTCTACATTATAAGTTCACCTAAAGGTCAGTTTTGCTATTACCATGCAGGCTTCCATTTAGGGAAAGTCCCTTTTGTGATTTAGTGGCCAATATCCTACTCAGCACACTGTTGGTGCTACTCTTTAACTGGCTGCATCTCGGGTTATGTCTAAAACTAGCCGGTGCGGTTTAGATCAGGACCTGCCTGCTATTCTGGTGGGCCATATGAGGAAGCTAAGATATTAGGGCTAGGACTCTATCAACTGCACATGTATAATCTTTATCAAATTACTTGCTTTCTTAAGGAGTGGGGAGGGGAGGCAGAGAATATGGAAGTCAAATTTTTTTAAATGTTAAAAATTTTTGTTCGCATGTAATTTAGAAAAAATAAAATAAAAATTACATTAGTGGAAACTTCCTGGTTGGGTAGGCCTGTGCAAACCTTGGAAAATTGGCGGTCATCACCAAAACATGGCTTAGAATAGCAAACATTTGTGTAGCATTTTAAAGTGTACAAAGACACATATGTATTTATATTTAACCTTCGCACCAAGCCTGATAACTAGATCTATTATTAACACCATTTTACAGATGAGGAAATTGAGGCTAACAGATATTAAGTGGCTTGCCAATGACGGCCTCATACAATCTAAGGCAAGATGGGACTCAGGCTAAACTGATTCCAACTCCAGCATTTCAGTATGCTATCTACTTTGTTTCCTAGCCTAGTTATATTCTTACTGACTCATCCTTTTCATCTTTGTCATCTTCTTAATAATTATTTTTCTGCAAAGGAAGAAGAGGAGTTGAATGTATTGGTGTATGGAGAAGAGATTTATGGGGGAAGTGATAGTGATGTCAAAATAAAAAAGAAAAGTGTCAATTTAATGTTTCAAAATATACAAAAAAGTGCCAAAGAAAGATTAAAAGGAGTCAGACAAGTAGGGCAGTGAGGGAGCTATTAAATTTAGGAGCATTAATTAATTAATTAATAAGGAGTATTAAATTTAACAACTCTGAAAACAAGACAGAAAAACAAAGAAAAATTTAAGCTATTCATGACGGTTTCATGGCTTGCAGGGATTCCCAGGCATGAGGAATCATGCCCAACAAAGCAATCATCCCCAATCTACAAATGCACTAACCCCACTGCAGGTGGGGAGGGGAAGATGGCCACTTTACAACCTTTTTCGTAGTCTCTAACCAAAGGAAAAGAAAGAGGTTCCTTGTGAAAAGGGTGGAGAACCTGCCTTCTTGCTGTTTGTTGTTCAGTCATTTTTCTGTTCTGCCTGACTCTGACTATTTGTGTCTCCATTTGTAATTTTCTTGGCAAAGATACTGGAATGGTTTGCCATTTCCTTCTCTGGCTCATTTTATGGATAAGGAAATTGAGGCAAACAGATTTAAATGACTTCCCTAGGGTCACACAGATAGTAAGTGTAAGAGGCTAGATTAAAAAATTTTGTTGTTGTCTAACTGGGTTTCAAAGCACACATTTTTAATAGCTAATTCACAGGAGAGGTGAACCTGAGTTCTGTTTACTTTCCAGATTCTGTACGTCACTGGGAATACAATCTCTGGTTGTATATTTGTGTTAACAAAAGCCTGTTGCATCCAAAAATTGGGGGTCCTGTGGAATTTATCATGGACCTCCCCTTATAATTACAGAGGACATAAAAAACTTGTGGTCTATTTCCCCTGTGGGCTTTCCAGTCTCTCTGTATCTCCTGTCTGTAGAAACCAGTCTTCAAAGACATCTACCTATTGCCTAGTGAAATGTAGTCTCCAATTTGGCCATGACAGCCTCTCTGAGGGTCAACTCTACATAGTGTGGTATCATGGAAGGCGTACTTAGAATCAAGCAACTTGGCTTTAGTTCCCAGCTCCAACCCTTTAAAGAGGTGTGACCTTTCACACAGGATTTAACAGTTTCCTCTTCTGTAAAATAGAGCGCCTGTAATAAAAATTCTGTGATTTCATATACAAACCACTCTTTCTGCTCCATTATATGGAAACGTTCATGTTTGTTGGTGCTGGTCAAGAAAAAAAAACAACTTAAAATTAAAAATAAAACATCTTTGTTCTACTTACCTCCCAGGACTATTATGAGGATCAATATGATGTAATGTGTGAAAGCATTCTTCAAACCCTTAAAATAATGAAGGAATCATCATTACACAGTGGGGAGAAAACTCCCACTCTCAAAGAAGAGAAAAAGTGTCAGGTCATTAAAATGGTTGACTACCAGTAACCTGGCACTTTAATTATTGTGGACATAGGAATTTTTAGCTCACTACAAATTAAAAATAATAATAAAAATATTTTTAAAATAAAGCAATTTGTCAATAAGTTGGTTTTTTTCCTGAGGCCCTATTTAATGCACTTTTGAATGAAAAGGCTGCTGGCTTCCCATCTACCAAAAAAGTGCAGGTATTTACTTTTAGCCTTGAAGTTAATTGGAAGGTCATCCCACCCCTAAATTCATGCAGTTTAAAAAGCTGCAGCTTGTTTCTGTTTTGTTTTTGTTTTTCTTTTTGGAGGGGGGAGGGCAGGGCAATTGGGGTTAAGTGACTTACCCAAGGTCACATGGCTAGTAAGTGTTAAATGTCTGAGGCCAAATTTGAACTCAAGGTCCTCCTGACTCCAGGACCAGACATAGCCACCCCACTGCAGCTTATTTCTATAGTTCAATTCTCACTTTCTCTCTCCCTTACATGAATGAATGAATGAATGAATGAATGAATGAATGAGAATAGTTTCTTTTGTACTTTAACTTTCCATGGAAATTGCTTTTGTTTAGGGTAGTTTGTAATTCACCTTAGAAAATCACTTGATCATCTCCCACATGGTGGTCCTTCAAGTAGGCAGAGAGATGGCAATTGGTTTTGAAATTTACATACATGTATACATAGAGTATTGGGACTGATTTCTGCTTAAAATGCTTCAATAACATATAATCATACGTATTACATTTCCCCATTTAAGTGACAAGACTTTTCACAATGTTCTTAATGTAAGTTATTTTTATTTTATAGAAGAAATACCTTCAAAGAATACAAATGACAGAATCATAGAGGACCATGACAAAAAAAAAAAAAACAACAGAGATGAATACTGATTATAACTTATTACCACGACAGAAGAGTATTCATTTCAATGGTTAGCTTCTTGGGCAGTTAACAATGATTTTAGACACAGAAACAAATCCGTTTCACTTGCTGAGATGCTTTGTTGCAATACACTGAATAAACTGACTTGTTATGTTTCTTTGCTTTTGTTTGACATATCCTGGGTGTTTCTCAAATAGAAATATTAACACTGACACCACTACACTTAATCACTTTCTGCCTAGAGTCACAGTCGAATCAGGGCAAATATTTTTTGTTAGGTAACACAGTGATTGGGCAAAAGGAAAACTAGTGAAAACAACAGCTTAAGACTTTAGGATTCTATTTTCAGGCTGAGTATTCATTATCTGGGACATTTTTAGTGACTATACATTCCACTTACTGAATGTGAGGTATGGGATGGCAAGTTTCACTATGTTAGCAACTGAGAAATCATGTGTGTAAGTTCTGAAAAACACCTGTCTTGTTTCAGGGATTCTGCTGCCATCACCTTGAAGGTTCCAGCTCTAGGCTTTTTTATTCTTTTGAGCTAGGATAGTCAGAGACAGGCTACAACAGAGGTGAAGGTGGATGTCCAATTCGGTTAACTCCTGCCACTGACACACAGGATCTGACCCATTCTTTCCTCACATCCCTGTTTTTCATTGAACTAAATCTCCTCTCCTTGTTATGGTCCCACTCAACTGCAGAGACAACAAAACAGAGAAGGTAGAGGAAAGCAGAACAAAGGAGGGGTAGGAAGTACAAAACAAATTGGGTGAGTGAAGGAACTAGCTGCATTAAAAAAATATTCTGCAATATTGAAATGGAGGCCAAGGAACGGTTCCCCTCTGCAAAGGCAGGTTTCTGTTTAAATCGGGGCAGTGAAAGGCACTATCTGGAAAACACTGATTTTGTAAGTGGTATACCAGCCAGCATACCCGTTTTCCAACATGGCTAGTTACTTGGCAGCTGAGGCCATCACAACCCCCCATAGGGGGGCAAATGATATTTGTTTACTACTTTATAACAGAAAGGATACGACTGTTTTCAGGTGCACAGAAAAGCACCACTCTGGACTTTCCATTGCTGCAGACATGGTACTATGGGAAAGAAGAATTTGCTAACTACTCCCATCTATAAATCTTCTGCTAACCAAACAAATGTTTTGGCAGCACAGCAACGTGCAACATCTGGTAGGGAAAAATGTCATTGGCTTTCATTTGCACAGAAATGTGGAAAACACTTTTATCTGTGGACCAGAAATTCTGATTAGTATTAATGTTTTGTGAGCTGGTGAATACGTGTGTATGTATGTGTGTGAACATGCATAAATATATCAACAAAGCAAGACCAAAGCCAGAAGACACATAACAAATATAGAGATTACAAGTAACATAAATATTAAAGTCTTACCACCATTAAACAGATTATTTTGGTGTCTGTTTAATAATCCTGCAAAACCCACTCTTAATCTATGTAAAACGATAGCAAGGTTGGGTGTGCAGGGTGGGAGTCCAGAAATTGATGAGATAAGAAAGACTGGTAGGGACTGGAAGGGATAAAGCCTCATTGGTTAGGGAGATGTCAAGAGGCAAGGAAAGAAACAGAAAAAAAAAGAATTTTTGGTGACATTTTGTGGGACCCAAAACAATTTTTTTGCTCTAAAGCTTTGTAAAGTAGGACTTACTTCATAAATGCCAGTGTCTCATATTAATATGGTTTGAGATTTAAAAAAAAATACCATCATGTATTTTATTGCATGAGAACTATATTTATGACATTTTCAAGATGTCATAGGAACAATGTGTCTCTAGATTTAGGATAATATTCTCTTACTATACACCAAATACTCTGAGGTAAATGATTTATTGCCTCCAAAAAATATGGTTGCTCACTTTCCTAAAGACACATTTCCTAGAGAAGCTATTATCTTTAACTTGTCTGAATTGTTTATTCTTCAGTGGTTACATTAGAATGGTGATTTCCTGTTCACCTATCACTTTGTCCCTCGTTATATCATCGCTGGATCATCTTAGCAAAGTGGCAAGTTGGTCATTACTAATGAATATGAGCATGGCAGGCAGCCTATCTTGACATACCCAGATAATGGAGACTTTGTATACCTGGCTTCAGATGACATAATGCATAAAGATACATTAGACAAAATAGAAATGCAAACCTATTAGTGCACAGTAAGATTATGACATTAAGTTCTGCAATGCATAAATGGGATTTTAATCAATGTTAAAAACACTGCAGCCTATAATGTTTTAATATGACACAAACAGTGCTAAAGAATACAATACACATAAGATACAAATATTAGAAGCTGATAAAAGTGACAAATTCAGAACATAGTATTTTCATTTTCAGGTATCAGAAACAAAACCAGCCCAATAGTTCCATTCTACTGTATGACAAATACTGAAGAACAAAATTTCAGTCTTAAAATACATCTTAAAGTCAGTATTTTCCTTCAAGGAAAAAAAGTACTATAAATAAATTACAATACAGTGAATTTGCCTGAACTCACTTTGTTTCTGTCTTCCAGCCTTTAAGTCAAATAAAACAGCATTAAAAACTGTACACTCTTAACAGGATAGCTGATCTTTTATAAAATAAGCTGTCTTCAGAGATGTCAAGTTCACAGCAAGGAAAAACCAAGCCTTGCTGTAGTCACTATTATAAAATATATATGTATATATATTTATATATGTTTTTGTTTTTTACAAAATGTGTATATTAATGGCTTTGCACAAA
This sequence comes from Petaurus breviceps papuanus, assembly GCF_028583685.1. Taxonomy (NCBI): domain Eukaryota; kingdom Metazoa; phylum Chordata; class Mammalia; order Diprotodontia; family Petauridae; genus Petaurus; species Petaurus breviceps. The sequence continues at coordinate 11,690,589 of NW_027187325.1, forward strand.
CGTTTTTAAGATAAATTTAGCTAGTCTAATAACTTCATGAAAATAAAACAGATAAATACTTCATGTTTACAACATAACACATCATACGTCATCAGCTGGCAGAGGAGGTATGTTAATCCTTGGTCTTGTAAAAAATGCTATCTTCTCCCTGTCAGTGAAGGAAATGATGAATAAAAAAAGATGGTCAAAAATAGTATTTGCTTCATTACAGATGACAGACAAAATGAAATATGCCTGTCACATAGTAAGCATTTAATAATATTGTTTGATTAACTGAGGGATTGACATGGGGTAGGTGGCCCTATCCTAGCAGACTTTCATCGAGAATGAGGAACAGCTCACAGAAAAGCATCTGAATGGCCTTTTAAAATTAGACCTACAGTCAGCTATGAGGCTTTCTTTGTTTACCAGATTTCTTGTGACCTGGGACAAGTGACTTAAGCTCTAGCTGTTAAAATAATAAATCATAAAGCTGCTAAACTGCATTGGCAGAGGTAGCTTTCTTGCCTTGAAGCTCCCTACTATAACAATAAAAGGTCTAGTCTCTATCCATGGTCTACTTTATACGAGATATGGGCAGCTAGGAGGCACACTGGATGGAGTACTGAGTTTAGAGCCAGAAAAACTCATTTTTTGGAGTTCAAATCTGGCCTGAGACACTTACTAGCTGTGTTACCCTGGACAAGTCATTTAACCCTGTTTGCCTCAGTTTCCTCATCTGTAAAATGAACTGGAGAAGGAAATGGTGAACTACTCTGGCATCTTTGCCAATAAAAACCCAAATGGGGTCACAAAGAGTCAGACACAACTGAAAAATGAATGAACAAGAAATATGAGATATAAGATACCACATAACCACCAACAAAAACTACAAATCAGTAGAAAGGTTGATTAATTCAGACTCAGAAGACTCTGATTCAAATCCTACTTCTATTATTTCCTGTGGATTTTTTTGTTTGTTTGCTTGTTTTAGGGGAGGCCATCAGAATTAAATGACTTTCCCAGGATCATACAGCTAATACATCTCTTGGGCTAGATTTGATCTCAGGCCATACTGGGCCAGCACTCAGTCCACTGTACCACCTAGCTGCCCCTCTTTCCCGTGTGTTAGACAAGTCACTTAAATTTTCTGGCTTTTAGTTTCCTCATCTATAAAATGAGATGGTTGAAAAAAAATTTTTTTAAGTTGGTCTAGGCTGCTCTGAGGTTCCTTCCTAGTTATGATTCTAAAAATTTTAAGTAATATTTTTCAAATGTAAACATGAAATTTAGTACTTGGTTATCATTTCTAGGGATGGGGAACCTTAAGACTTGAGGCCACATGTGGCCTTCTAGGTCTTTGGGTGCAGCCTTTTGACTGAGTTCAAGTTTTACAGAACAAATCTTTTATGAAGGGGATTTTTTCTGTGAACTTTGGATTCAAAGGGCTATACTTGAGGACCTATAGGGCCTCATGTGTCCTCTAGGCCAAAGGTTCCCCACCCCTGATTTCTTGTCCCATTTCCCCCTCCCTTTTTTTTTAACATCTGAAACAACTGAAGTTCAAAGAGTTTTTCACTTCAGAATATGAGACAAAATAAAAAGGAATGATATGCATAAATTGCATCTATGAAGCTGTTATAAGAAGAATGCATTCAAATTAAGTGACAGCACTAAAAGAGTGAGTGGGCATCATTTTAATTTTCTTACCTAAACGTTTGCACCTGAATGGGCTCCTTCTGGTTTTGCCCACGCAGCTGGTAGATTTCTTTGGATGCTTTCTTAAGCATTTTCTCAGCTGCCTGTTCTTGATGATGTTCAAGTTTGGTTTGTCTTGTCTGAAGTGGAACATATTTTTTTTTAAATAAAAAACAGAAACATTGCAACTAATCAAGCCTTTTTGAGTCTGGGAAGAAGCTTCCTGTGAACTGTCCCAGACATAGGAGAAGGTATTTTCTGTACTCTGATATTTCCACACGCACACGCACATGCACAAAATCCATGCTGCCCCCTGGCAGTCTCAGTTTGGCCATGACAGAACATCACAGCTATATATAATTGAGATGAACATGACCAGAGGGTCCCCTTCCCCTATACTGATATCTACTCCATTTAGGGACCTCTGCACTCATATATGAGAAAAAGGCATTCTCCTAACTTTCTCTTTCCCACATAAACAAAAGAGTACTACTCCCCATTCTTCCACCTGAAGGAAGAAAACTGGACTCAGCAAATTCCTTATGAATCTTTAATATGTATTTTCATATATAGCATACAGTTATTTATTTTGGAAATAAAATGCTGAAAGCACAATTTTTATGGTATGAAGTTCAAGCTTCTTATTTTAGGCAAAATATAGAAGTAAATTGGAAATGTGTAATTAGAACACGTGCATAGCATCTTACCTGCCTCTCCGCTTCCTTCAGTAAATTTCGGAATCGTTCATCTCGAAGAACCCAGTTGGGAAGGTCAGTTTGCCCTCGGAGCTGGGCATCTTCCAAACGTTGCCTCAGTTCTCTTAAAGCACATATCTCCTCATTCAGCTGTCTCTGTCTGGTTCGTGATGCCTGGAGGTCCAGCTCCAGGTCTAAGGATGTCCGTGCCATAAGCTCAGCCAAAGAAGACCTACAAGTCTACAAAATGATTGTGATAAATCAAAATAGATTCAAAAGTAAGAGAAGAACTGAAGCTCTGACTTAATCATTGGGAATGTTTTAACATAATTATTCATGGTTAAGGTAAGGAAATTAACTAAGCTATAAAATATAAAGGCACTTTATCTTTCTATACACATTGTTTCTTTTAAAAAAAAAAAAACCTTAGTCAGATGTCCTCCTCCAAATTTAAGTAAACTATATATCTACAGAATTTGCCAGTAGAGTAACCTTGTCAATAACCGTTTATTAAGTGCCTGTGTATTAAATGCTGATATAAAGAATAGACTGTGTACAAACAGGATATATGTAGGATAAACTGGAGCTAACATCAGAGAGAAGGCATTAGCATTAAGGTGGAAGAAGGTAAGAATTCTTTTCTTTTTTTGCTTCTTGGACAGCAATTGGGGTTAAGTGACTTGCCCAAGGTCACACAGCTAGTAAGTGTGTCAAGTGTCTGAGGCCAGATTTGAACTCAGGTACTCCTGACTCCAGGGCCAACTCTATTCACTGCACCACCTAGCCACCCCTAGAAGGTAAGAATTCTTGCAGAAGGTAGGATTTTAGTCAAGGCTCGAAGGATGCCAGAGAAATCAGAAGGCAGAGACAAGGAGAAAGAATATTCCAGGTATGAGGAAAGGTCAATGAAAATGCAAGGAATTGGGAAGTGGGAGTGTCTCGTGTGGGGGAGGGCGAGGATGCCAATGTCCCTGGATCAAACAGTATGTGGAAGAGGGGGGAAAGTATAAAATTGGTAGAGTATGAGGGTCCCAGGCTATGAAGGACTTCAAAAGTCAAACAGCAGATTTTTTTATTTGATCCTGAAGGTAATAGGTGAGGCCAGGTCGGCTCTTCCTAATCACCATTCAGTGGAATATTTTTAATATTTTATTGATGCTTCAAAGGAGTGTGTGTGAATGTTTCTTTAATCACTAACATTTCCCAATAGCACCCCCATCTCTCTGTAACAGAAAGAGCAAAACAAACTGACTTATCAATCATTTCTGACCATACATGCATGTTTACCTATGTTTACCACTTCGACTGAGAAGAGAGAAACAGGTTTCAGTTGTCTGGAAATAAGATTGTTTATTATTTAACCTAAATTCTGGTTTATAAACAGTATTTTCCTTGGCATTGTCATGGTCATGTTGTGTATTCCCTTGGTTCTTCATTCTTTGTGCTAAACAAGTTCATACAAATTTCCCTTTCTTACTCTGAATTCCTTCTATTCATAATTCTGTATAGTGGAATTATATTCCATTGCATTGATATACCACAGTTTGTTCAATTTGCCCAACTAATGGGCACCCACTCGTTTCCAGTTTTTTGTTTTGTTTTGTTTTTGCTACAAAAAAAGTACTGCTATGAATATTTTGATTTATAAGGGACTGGTCGGTCATGTCTGACTCTTTGTGACCCTGTTTATTGGCAAAGATACTGGGCTGGTTTGCCATTTGCTTTTCCTGCTCATTTTATAGGCGAGGAAACTGAGTCAAACAGGGTTTAGTTACTTGCCCACGGTCACACAGCTCCTAAGTGTCTCACATCAGATTTGAACTCATGAAGATGAGTGTTCCTGACTCCAATCCCAACACTGTGCCATATAGCTGCCCATATGGGACCTTTCCCTTTCTCTTTGATTTCCTTAGGCTATAGATAGCACAGCAATAGCAATGCCAAGTGTCAAATGGCATGATAATCTTAGGGTATTTTCCCACATAATTCCAACTCTTTTCCAGAATATTTGACCCAACAGAAGCAGCTAGGAGGCATAGTAGATAGAATTCTAGGTCTGCTGTCAGGAAGACCTGAACTCAAATCTGAGAACTGTATGACCCTGGGCAAGTCCCTCACGCGCTGTTTACCTCAATTTCCTCAACTGTAAAATGGGGATGATAATAGCAACTACATCAAAGAGGTGTCGTGAGGTACAAATGAGATAATATTTGTAAAACACTTAGCACACATATAGTAGGTTCCATATAAACGTTTATTCCCTTTTCCTCCTCTCCCAATTCAGAGCACTTCGAATAGTATATTCATGCCCCCCTCTCTCTTTTCCCAAATCCTCTCCAGCTATTTCTATCTGTGATCATTTTTGCCAATCTGGTGGATATTAGGTGAAAGCTGTGTGAACCTTTGGACATCTTAATAAGTGCCTAATACATGCAAGGGACTAGGCTACATAGGGATGTAGAGACATTAAAAGTCTAAAACAGGGGCGACTAGGTGGCACAGTGAATAGAGCACCAACTCTGGAGTCAGGAGGACTTCCATTCAAATCCTGCTTAAGACACTTGACACTTAAATAGTCGTGTGACCTTGGGCGAGTCATTTAACCCCAATTGCCCTGCCTTCCCCCTGCAAAAAGCAAAAAAAAATTAAAATAAAAAAGTCTAAAACAACTGAGGTGATAGCAAGGTAAAGCCCAAGGAACTGTGACCTGGAAGAAAGGAGATCAAGGTTCTTGTACCACCTCTGCCATGCTCTGTGAATGTCAGCACTTCCATGGGTCTCAGTTCCTTCACCTATAAAGTGTGAAGCTCTGACTAGGTGACCTCTAAGGTTACTTCAAGCTCTAAGAAGTTTATTCTAATCAATGGGTAATTAAGTTCTTAACTTTAAAGACCAAATATCTGTAAATTCACTAAAAAAATTTTTTACTATGATTAATTAGCACTATGATCTACTTAATGATTCAATAACTGTTTTTTATTTTTCAGATTCAAAAATCTATTTATTTAAATAAGAACATAAGAGGGATTGGTTTTATTTTAAATTAAATGGATGCACTGATCTCTCTCCTTTCCAGAAGTGGGGGACAATTCCACTGAATACTACATATATTGTTGGGCTTGGTCAGCATATTTTGTTTTGCTATCCCCTTTTCTTTCTCTCACTTCTAATGTTCTTT
>NW_027187325.1:11696148-11750927 GCF_028583685.1 Petaurus breviceps papuanus
TAGCATGTGAATAAACCAACAAAATCTGTTCAGAAAAGACAAAAGCAGAACACATTGTGTATATGATTTAGATATTATAAATAACAGGGTGACCTCTTTATAAACATTATGAAAAAAGAGGATTTTAGCTCCTGACATAAATTTAATCCATGTATCAAAGCCAACAAGGTGCCTGGCATATGAAAGCTACAGCTGCCTAAAGAATTTAGTATCTTAGTTTGTTGAATGATTCATTCATTCATTATCTTTTTTTTTTAATGCTTTATTAACTTCTGATTTACATCATTTGTTTCCGCCAGATTTTGAGTTACAAATTTTCTCCCCGTTTTCCCCCCCACCCATCCCCCCAAAACAGCAGTCCCACAGGATATCCCCACCTCCAATCTGCTCTCTCCCATATTTTCTCCCATACCCGTTTCAACTTTTCCATTGGATCTCTATGCCTCAGTGCCTGTGTATCTTATTTCTTAATTACATGTAAGATGGTATCAATAATAGTATATATATATATATATATATACATACATATACACACACACATATATATATATTTGAATATTTGATTTTAAAACTTTCAATTCCAGATTCATTCCCTTCCCCCCCTGCCACCCACCCCCACTGGGAAGACAAGCAGTTCAGTATAGGTTGTACATGTGCGGCTAATGCAAAACAATAACATAGTAGATATATTGTAAAAGACTGACTCATTCATTCATTATCTGATGTATGTATGACTTCTTAAGATACTGGAACAGATGGAGACTATGTTAAAAACCTTACAAGGTTATACCATTTTATTTAGAAATACAAACATCTGATAATATTATTATAGTATCATAGTGCTGGAGATAAAGAGATAAGGACAGAACAGTTTCTATCTTTGGGAAGTTTACATTCTACCAGAAGAAAATGAGAAGTAAACTCTATAAGTTTTTTTTTCTTTTCTTTTCTTTTTGGAGGGGGGAAGGTAGGGCAGTTGGGGTTAAGTGACTTGCAAAAGGTCACACTGCTGGGTGTGTGTGTGTGCGCGTATGTGTGTCTTTGTTAATTAAGTATCTGAGGCTGAATTTGAACTCAGGTCCTCCTGACTCCAGAGCCAGTGCTCTATTCACTGCACCACCTAGATGCCCCCTAAGTTTTTTTTTTTTCCCAGTTGACAAAATTCTTCCATCTCCCTCCTCTACCCTATTAAAAATTAAAAATAAAACCCTTGTGAACAAATGCAATCTGCCCATTAAAACAAATTCCTAAATGATTATATCTTTAGCTCCTTATTCTCTTTGCAAACATTTGAAACAAAAATGGTGACAACATTACCAGAGAGACAAGATTGAGAAAATTTGAAGAAATAAAATGATTTTCATACAAGTTATGATGCTTGTAGAACGTAGTGAAAAACAATTAAAATTTAAAATATCTGGGGCAGCTAGGTGGCACAGTGAATAGAGCACTAGCCTTGGAGTCAGGAAGACCTGAGTTCAAATCTGGCCTCAGACACTTAACACTTACTAGCTGTGTGACCTTTGGCAAGTCACTTAACCCCAATTGCTCTGCCCTCCCCCCTCCAAAAGGCAAAAAAAATTTTTTTTAAAAATATCTGTGTACCATGAATGTCTGGCATGGTGAATCTCACAAAATGGAAAATGCATAAGTAGGTGCTGCAAGGAAAGCAATATAAATGACAGTGAAGAAAAAGACAATGGCAAAGATTCTTGAACTGGAGTCAGGGACCCTAATTTAAACCTGTATTGTTTGGACAAATCACTAAATTTCTCCTGGTCTCAGTTTCCTCATTTATAAAATAAGGGAATTGGATTAGATGACCTCTAAAGTCCCTCCAGCTTTAAATCTATGACCCTATGCTCTCAAAAAAGACAGTCTATTCTGTTTTCTAAGAAGTCTTAATTGCTAGGAAGTTCTTCCTCACAGAAAACTCACAAGCCTCCCTATACCATCAACTCACTCTTCTTAGTGTACAGCCTCAGAATACAAGCCAAAATACAGAAATATATTTTACATGATTGCACATGTATAATCTATAACAAATTGCTTGCCTTCTCAAGGAGAAGGAGAAAGTAGGGAGGGAAGGAAATTTGGAAGTTGAAATTTTAAAAAATACTAAAAATTGTTTTTACATATAATTGGAAAAAATATATAAAAATTTTCACATACAAAGAAGAATATAAGGCCAAAACCTCTTTCACAAGACAATGCTTCATGTGTTTGAAAGCATGAGAGCAATTTTGTTGTCCTACCCCATCTTCTCTCCTCCAGCGAAGGCACCCAGGGCATGATCTTAGATACGTTTTGGGGAGTTGAAAAAGAAATTATCTCTAAAATTTGTAAACAAAACAAAAACAGAGAAAGATGATTGATGCCTCCTGAGTACTGTATGAAATATACCTGCTTATAGCGTAGAGTACGTCGTTCCAATGTATTTCGGACAAAGGGGGACTTTCTTGGAAGGGTTGAACTGTCACTGTCACTGCGATACAGCTGCAAACAGCACAAAGGTAGTTAGAAATTCAACAGGCCTTCTGGATATTTGTTTTGAATTAAGTAACTTTCTACCCTTCCTGACACTCTGCTTGATCTCTCATACACATTTCTTAATCTTCATATTTTAAAAAGTTTTGGGGTGGCCAGGTAGCACAGCGAGTAAGAGCACTGGCTCCAGTGTCGGGATGACCTGGGGATCGAATCCCGGGCTCAGACACTCAGCACCCACCCAGAAACACCTGGCCGTATAACCTTGAGCAACTTACTTAACCCCGATTGCTTAGGGGCGGCCAGGTGGCTCAGTGAGTAAGAGCACCGGCTCCAGCGTCGTGTCAGGGAATGACCTGGGGATCAAATCCGGGCTCAGATACCTAGCACCACACCCAGAAATAACTGGCCATGTAACTTTGAGCAAGTTACTTAACCCTAATTGCTAAAAAAAAAAAAAGTTTTAAAACACTTTCTGTAGTTCTATAAATCATCTAAAATTGTTTTGGGATTTGACAAATTACCATTTATCTTATGTATGATGTTGACAAGCACCATCTCCATATTTATCAATAAACTTAATTGTCATTTTGTTGTTACTTCCTATGTTTAGTATGACTTGTATAATTGATTTTTTAAAAAGAGATTCATTACTACTCAGAGAATAAACCAATATTACAAAGCTACTACCCTTCTAGTCAGAAGAAAATCTATATTAAAAAGAAAAAAGTCATAATGTGTCTTTTATAGACTCCAAGATATAATTCATTTTCTTTGGTTTTAGTCTCTACCCTCAGGATAAATACATAACTGTGATAGTGCCAAATTAGTTCACTTTACATTCTTATTTTCCATGTGATTTAACCCCAAATTCTCAAGCAACATTTAGCAACATGATAACTTAAAACCAGAGCAATCATTAAAACATAAAAAAAAAAAAACCCCAGAGATCTCTTTCTCAAGCGTCTTCAGTAATTGTACATAAATCACTTCAATTTGGGGCTGGGGTGGGAAAGGGACAGGGCAGTACATGAAGGAAAAAGAAATACTCCCTAACAACATGTTTTGATCCATCTCCTTTACCTGGCAAGTGAAAAATATCTCACTTTAACAAATAAATGTGAAAGTGAAGAACTCATTTCTTTTTTTTTTTACATTTAGCAAATTAAATCCAGTTGCCTAAGGTATCTGTAATGAGAATGGGAATTTGAAGATCTTCCCTGCCCCTTAATAGACCTGGGGGGAGTTTGAAGACCTTGCCTGCTTTGAAAGTACACTCTGCCCCCTAATAGGCTGAATATAATCATAAGGAGCCTGTGATGGAGGGAATTTGCTGAAGGGAAGCAGAGCCCACAGGAAGCTTCCCTGCTGTAAAGATAAACTCTGATAGGCTGAATGTGGTCACATAAAGCCTATGGTGGGAGGAGTTTGCTGAAGGGAAGCAGAGGCCACAGGAAGCTGGTCAGAGCTAGCAAGAAGGTAGGGGAGAGAGGAAGCTCTTTAAGTAGATAGAGAGGTTTGTGAGTAAATTATTGATCTTGTATTGGTTTGTGGGAAGGCTGAAGGATGCGGTGGCTCTCAGCGTTATTATGACCTCTGAATATCTTTGGTACTATGATGGAATCGGCTTACTGGTTTTGGGATTTGGTTTTCTGGTGTCTAAATAAATGCTTCAGTTCTATCTTCTATCTGGAGAGTTTGGTCTATTTTGTGATTGAACCTCATGCGATACTTATAGTCACAGTCTTTATCGTGATCATGGGCGCTGAAAATATTGCACTGGTGCTATGGTATCATATAATGGAACCTAAAGTGATATTTCAGAAAGTGTTCTGGGATAATACAGACCCTTACCTCACTGCATGAGCACCGAGAATTGTACTATATGCCGCATATCTTTAAATTAATATTTTACTTACTCTGCAAACATACTGACTTCGTGCTCCAGGTGAGAAAGTCTGTGAACGAACAATTGTGCTACTTCGAACAAAAGGAGAACCACGAGACCTGCGGCTGGTCCTCTCTTTTGGAAGAACTGGAACTTCTTCGGGGAAGAGATCCTCTGTGTTGGTCTCCTTGTCAACCTACAAGTTAAATCATATTTACTGCCACTGGTACTTCTAGGACATAAGGAAGTAAGACTGATATAATCATTCAGCAAAAGCAACTAGACATGACGAAGGATATAAAGCAAGATTTGAAGTCCCTTCTTTCAAAGAATTTTCAGTCTTCTTGAGGACACAAGACAAATGCCACTAAAAAAACCAGGTTGTTCAAAGACATCATAAAATCAAGTGTACAATGCATATAGTATAAGCATCATGCATAAAAAATTGGTCATTGGGTGAAGTTAGTCAAGAAAAATCATAGGGAAAAAATTAGTCAAATTGGACCTTGAAGGAATTGTGGCTGTTAAAACAAGAAAAAGAAAAACGCAGAGTATTCTAAATGGAAAAATCATTAGCAATCATGTGGAAATGAACAGACAGTAATGGAAAATGGTGGGAAGGGACTATATTAGAAAGGAAGGTCCATATTGGGGACTGGTGGGCAAAAAAGAGAAATACCTATGGTGAACTAGATAGCAGAGCACTTTGAAAGTCTAACTGAGAAATCTGAATGTGATCTGAGAGGAAATCAAACTAGATTCTGAAGCAGAAGTCACATGGGAAGCAGTGTTTTAGAAAGATTAATCTGGAAGTGCTATGTGGAATAAACTGCAAAAGACAGAAAATGGAGGTTGGTTAGTCAAAAGATTAGCCAAGTAATCCAGGTATGGGAAGATGATGGCCTTGCCTGAGGTACTGGCAATGAAAATGGAAAGAAAGGGTCAAATCCAAGGGAACTCAAAGGAAAAACTCATCAGTCACTTGAAACTCAGCTCCAAGAAATTTTAAACTATAAAAAAAAAAAATCAAGCTTTTCACTTAGTATTATTAGCTAAAATCAAGCTGGATGAATAATAGCCCCAAATGATTTGGATTTAAAAGAACTAGTTTAATTTAAGCACTCATTCTCTTTGTCCAGTTTCATTTTGGCAGGCTGGCTTTAGGATTACTGGTGCCTAGTGTTCCCTGCCTCATTTTTTTTTTTATTTGAAATGCAAAACTCAAATACCCTATTAGTTGACGACTTATGCCAATCAGGGGCTGAGAATTTCCTGACTTGTATGGAACAGATATGGTAACAGATCTTGATATTGTAGAATTTTCTATTACTTGAATCTCTGGTTAACAGTTAAGTGTTGGGCAGATGCTACCCATACTTGACTCTCTCTGCTAAAGATCTCAACTCATATCTCATCTGAAAAAGTGAGACCATTGGCCCAGAGCTCCCTCTTCTCCTTTCCTTCTTACCTCACATCACTACAATGTGTTCTCTCAGTATCTCTTTCTCGTTGAGGCAAACTCTTCTACATACATCACTGATTCCAACCCCTCCTATTTTCTCTAGTTTGTGCTTCGTGCTTCCCACTATCATCACCAATAACTTTATAACCCTTAATCTCTCCTTATTTAGTGATTCCTTCCCTGCTGCATACAAACACATGGCTCTCGTGGGCCCACAAAGCCCCACAACCTTCTCTGAAAGCTCTTGTGTCATCTGTCCCATTCCATTTGTGGCTAAACTCCTTAGGAAAGCCATCTAGTGGAGACTATGTGTCTCTACTTCTCTCACATTCTAAAACACCAGCAAACCAGCTTCTAACCTCATTCTTCAGCTAAAACGGCTTTCCCCAAAGCTAGCTGCCTTTTGCACATTGAAATTAGATGTACTGTAGACCTCAAATTAGATGCCCTGCAGGCATCTGAAACTCATGAGCTCCAAAACAGAACCTATTACTGTAGCCAACACCACAATCCTTGGAGAAAACCAAGCTTATAGCCTCAGTGTTGTTTTTGACTCTGAGTTTCCTCCACACATCTCTCTAATCTCTTGCCAAGTCTTGTTTTTACCTTTACAACATCTCCTGTCTGTGCCCCCTCCTTTCCACTTACACAGCAACCACCCTTGTTCAAGGACTCATCATCTTACCATCTTGCCTATTGAAATACCTTTCTGATTCATCTCTCTCTCAAGTCCCTCCATACCCTAATGCATCCACCAACTCAGTTGCCAAAGTGATTTTCCTAAAGCCTGGGTTTGTTCATGACTTATTCAATAAACTCCAGTGGCTCCCTATTACCTAGAATAACAGACACTGCCCCCCACCCCCGAACCCTCTATTTGGCATTTAAAGCCCTTTACGACCTGGACCCTTCCTACTTTTCCGCTCTTCTCATACTTTACTCTCCATTACACACTCTACCATTTGGCTATACTAGCATAACTGATGTTCCTCACACAGCACTTTATATACAGACTCCAATGCCTTTGCACTGGCTTTGTCTCGTGCTTCAAATGCTCTCCCTCCTCCTTTCCAATTCTTAGCCTTCCTGGGTTCCTTTAAGACTCAGGTCAGGGGCATCTGGGTGGAGTAGTGAATAGAGCACTGGCCCTGGAGTCAGGAGGACCTGAGTTCAAATTTAGCTTCAGAAGCTTAGCATACTTACTAGCTACGTGACCTTGGACAAGTTACAATCTCAACTGCCTTGCCTTCCCCCCTCCAAAAAGACAAAAACAAACAAACAAAAAAAGATTTAGCTCAAATCCCACTTTCCACAGGCACCTCATACTCCATTCTACCCTCCTGCTAATACTGCTTTCTCTCTCAGAGTATCTTCCATCTACTCTGTATATCTCTTCTTGAATGTTGTCTCTCCCTTTGGAATCTGAGCTCCGTGATGGGAAGTACATATCGTCATCTTTCCTTGTATTCTCAGCACTTAGCGCAATACCTGGCATATATATCTAAGTGCTTATCAATTGACTCTCTTTCTCTGTCTCTCTCTCGACCCACACACGTGTGTGTATATCTATCTACATAGATATATATCTATATACATACATAGATATATACACACACATATAAATATTACGCAACTATATCGATATATATTACAAATATACAGAGTCAAGATTTCTTTTTTAACTCCAGAGCCACTACTTTTTTCTACTGTACTACAATGAATCTATCCCATTCTTATTAGACTCAGTTCTGAGTCTCAAGACTCAGAATTTTGAGATCATATTAGGTTTATTTTTATTTTGTCCTTGACTAGTCAAATGCCAAATCTTGCTGCTATTTTCTTTGTATCTCAGTGGTCAATATTTGTTGTTGGAATTTGAAGATTTCCCCTGCCCTTTAATAGACCAAATGTTTATTAACATGGATATATATATATATATATAAAATGTCTATATAACATGGAGCCTGTGGTGGGAGGAGAACTGAACAGGTGGAACAGAGCCCAGAGGAAGCTGGGAGGCAGAACAGTTAGCCTGGCAGGAAAGAGAGGACACTGGCAAGGAGACAGCTAAGCTTGTGAGTGTTTGTTTGTGGGAAGGCTAAAGGTATGGTGTTGTTCTTTGTGGTGATAAGGTGTATTAACTTCTTTGCTGCTATCATGGATTTCTGTTGTTGGGATTTGGCTTTCTGGTGTCTGAATGTTTTGCTTCTGTCTTATATATGGAGAGTCTGTTACATTTTGTGATTCAGAATTATGCTGGCACATTCATAGTTGCCACTGGTGCTATGAATATTGTGAATACTGCAAATATTGCGAATATTGCCTTGGCTCTATAGTGGTCAATCTTTATTACCTACATCAAAAAACCTTGGGTTACAATTCTTAACTTTACTAAATCAAGGCAATCTGTCTTTTCTTAATTCTCTGATTCTAGTCTTTTTCTTTTTTAAATTGCCCATACCCATTAACCATTATTTGAATTTTAAAGCTTAAAACCTTGCAATCAAATGAAACTTTGATCATGAATTTAAGACTCTTGATGAAAATGTTCTCCCAGCAAATAGTAAAAATCTCCTACCTCCCCTTCCTTCCCCAGTCTTCCTTCCCCTTTCCTTGCCTTCACGTATTTTCCCAAAGTGTCCTCAATTTTTGGAACATATTTGCTTGCTGAAATCCTTTTTTTCCATCAAGAACCAGCTCCTTCCTCTTCCATGAAAACTATTTGACCCCTTTAGCTCTAAAAGACCAAACCCTCTTCAACCTCTCATGCCAATCTGGTTGACTTCTCCTGTTCCCTTTTCTCCTTCTCACTTGCATATTTATTTGTGACTACATCTCATCCCCTTACTAAACTCTAAGCTATTTAGGAGCAGGAACAATATCATTTTCCACCTTTGTATCTCTAGTGCCTGTTTCAGCATCTTAAAGCATATTTATTGAATTAAACTAAAATTTCAATCCCTTGCCATGCAAACTCCTCACCATGTCTTACTCCTGAATATTTGCACATGCTATTTCAAGTAGGTAGGATGACCTCTCTCTTCCAGTCTACCAAACAATTTCCTTTCTGTCAATGGAAAATTTCCTTAAATAAAACTCCCTTCCCCTGAGAAGCTTTCTGAAATTAAAAAGACATTTATACTTCTGTATCATTTATCCCACTAATTATCCTTCCCCCCAGTACAATTAGAATTTTGTATGCATTTGTATGATGTAATGCAGAGAATTCAAAATCTGTCTGGGTTTGGCCATCTGTCATTTTGTTTCAGTTCCCAAATTTAAATCACAAATTCCTTAAGGAGATGGACTATATCACCTATAAGAACAGGAGCACATTAAAGAACTTTTTCTCTAATTAGAATAATTAAAGCACCAGCAGTTATATCCAAGGTAAAAATCGTATGACTTTCTCTACTTACCTTAAGAGAAGGAGGCTGAATCTTCCCAGAACCGTATTGATCTGCCTGACCTGCAAACATATGTCCATGGCGGGATTCAACACCAACACAATAGGCCTCTGGGTAAGGAGGACTGGTCTGTGTGCAATTACTACAGCCACTGTCAACAGATTCTGCTTGCCAGCTCCTAAAGTCAGGACATTCAAGAGACCCAAAAAAGGTTACTCTAAAGCACAGGATTTTATACTCCCTTTCAGACAGAAGTAACACCAGTGGCTCTAATAGCCACCTATTTAACTGACATATGCAGGGAAAGCACATGAAGGCCTGTTTAAGATGAACCCAGAAGAATTCACGGGGTTTTGCATTTTGCACAAGTTGATCTCACATTTATATTAGGCTGCAATTTACAAAAGGCTGTACATCCTCATTTGAGCTTAACATCCTCGTGTGGAGGACACGGTGGGTTTCCCCACTGCCATTTAACAGACGGCAAAAACAGAAACTCAGTTGCCCAATGGAGTCATGAGTAGAACCAAATGTTCTGATTCCCACCTCAGTTCAACGTTCTTTACACTGTACCATGTTGCTTCTACTAAGCTGCATGGTGAATAATATCATCCATGAAGTTCATTTTGACTTATTATATAGAATTTGAGTACAACCTTTGAATATTCAGTTATGGAGTAATGGAAATAGACTCCATCCATGCTTCCTTCCCTCTCTCGACTGGATATAGTTTAAGAGAAAAAGAAGTTACAGACTGGTTTGAGTCTGGTCTTTGCCTCCTGCTAGCTGTGTGTATAATCTTGGACAAATCAATTAACCTGTCTGGGTGTCTGTAAAAATGAAGGGGATCTACTGGATCAGGGGTTCTTACTCTGGAATCCAATGACCTTGTTTTAAAAAAAATATTAGTAAATGTGCTCCAATATAATTGGTTTGCTTTGCTAGTCTATTATTTAATATATATATCAAAAAGAAGGAATCCTTGGAGGCTCCATGATATGATGAAGGTAAAGATTAGATAGATCAGCTCATGTTTATGATTGTTTCTGCCTCTAATATTTGATTTAATCTAATGCATTTCCTCCTGTATTCAAAGATAATCCAGGATAGAATTATATGGAAAGAGAAAGAATCAGTAGGATATATATGGAAAGAATAGGAATATGATTAATCATAGAAATGGACAGGATGTGAGGAGGAGGAAGAAAGCAATTTGCTGTGACTCCTTGGTTATTTAATCACACTTCAATGAGTACAAGTCTATAATGGTCAGTAATTCATTCTCTGGCCCTTTGGGTTATGATTTGCTCTGACAGAAACTCTTCACTATGATTTCTAAGAAACACCTGAATAGCATTAATTCTGAAGTGCTGTTGGAAGTAACACTACCTTCTATTTCGCTACCTCTACGAAAGTTGTTTTGTTTTTGTAGAAATACAAGTGTTTAGAAGTGAATCTAACTGAAACCACAGAATTCATTTAATCCACTCTCTTCATTTCACCAATGAGAAAACTGAGGCTCAGATAGATTATTTAATGAAGGTCACATTGCTACAGAAGGAATAGAAACTAAATCTACTGATTCTTATATCATTATCTTTCCATCAACTGCATATCCCTCATGAAATTATGCTTCATTTTTCTTATGAAATGATTGCTTAAATTCTTTCCCAATTAAATCAAAGGAGCTTTCAGCTAAAATTCATCCTTTTTCGGAAGGCAAATTCAAAGAGAGGTGGAAGACCGTTCACCTTTCAGATACAGCCTCCCCTTGATCTTCTTTCCTTTCCATCTCTAAGATTTCTTCTTCTGTATATTCCAATTTTACTCTCTCCTCTGCCAATTCTCTTTCCACCGCTTCTAGCTGGGCTGTGGTCCTGGCTAACAGGACTGTGACAGCATCCTGAAAGAGAAAATGGCATTCCTGGAAACCTCTTTAGACCAGCAATTTCTACAGTTGAAACGAAGAATAGAGACCGTACACACAAAAGAAAATCTAGTATAATACAGATAATGGTCCCTGGTAGCTCCCTGGTAGAAAAGAATTCACTCCCCATAGACTCAGTAATACTTTAAGACTTAAATGCATAAACCGTCACCTTTTGTGGAGACCTAAATATATTCAAAACATAAAACACCTAACAACGAATCACCTGTGTTTATAAATTATTTTGCATAAAGAAAAATCTATTCTGCTGAAACTTCCACAGGTGTGTAATGCTTAAGTGCTTTCTAAATCATGAATGTGAGTTTATCAATACAGGAAGCTCCAGATGAGGAACTTCCTCTATCAATGAAGATCAGCAACATCTTCCAAAAATTTTAAGAGACTGGCCTGGGGTGGGGGAGGTGGGGGGGGGGGGGAGGGGTGGCAGAGTACTAAGAGGTTGAATGGCTTTTCCAGGGTCACACATTGAGTATTAGTCAGAGGAGGAACTTAAACTTAGATCTTCATGTATGTGAGGTAAGGTCTCTATCTACTCTGCCATGCTTCCTCTCACTATTTTAAATACTTGCTTCAATAAGCTTACTATGCACTTCTACTTACTATATCCTAAATACTTTAAGATCCCAATAGATTTTTCTTAAAAACTAAAATGTTAAATTTTTTTTTGACAGTTCCCAACACGCAATCCCCCTAAGTAACCATCTCTACCGTTTTCACACTGGTGTTATTTCCATGACCCTCTGCTGTGCCTTCTTCCAACTGGTTACTCCCTTTGGTCCTCTGGGGGTCTGAGCTGGTGAAGACCTGAATAGAATACCAGCGCAACTGCATTTCACTGGAACTCTCATAGTCAGCCAAATTAATCTGAGCAATTCCCTGGAAATAAGTGACATAAATAAAAGTAGATTGCCACAAAGCATTTTCTATTTCACCAGTTACTTTAGCAGCAGAAAGAGGAGGAGGACGAAAGAGTAAGAGAGAGAGAGGGGGAGAATTTCAATAGTACCTATTGCAATCTATCCTGGTATTGTAACCTCAGGCATTCAAAGGCTATGCCAATGACAGCACAAATTTTGGGAGATCCTACCAAGCCCCAAAGGCTATAACCATGAGCACAACAGCACCTGACTTGAGCCTAGCCCACTTAGGAAAGCCTCATCACCAGAACGTTATCTACCAGGGGATGAAAATGTCTTTGTCACAATGGCTCATGAAGCTTCTATAGTAAGGTAAGAAAAGGTGGCAACAACTGCGATTCGTGGTGAAAGCACCCATTCCAATGAAATACTAGATCTCCTCTGTCTCTGTCTCTCTCCCCATCTCCTTCTCCCATTGTGTGTATGTGTACTGCCACCCTCTTCCCTTTCTGTTGAGTTGGATTAATCTAAAGAATATGAATTCCCTTTATAAAATAACCCCCTTAAAAAAGAAAACAACCACTTACCAGCAGTTCCTCTTGAAGTTGATGGTCAACAGAACAAACATACAGCTGAAGTGACTTTAATTTTAAGACACTTGAATGGGCAGGGATTTGGAAAACTTCATTAAATATTAACGGAGCTTGAAATTCCAGAGCTTTGGAGCAGTAAGTGTTTGGTGTGCCCGAGTCAAGAGTTGGCAAATAGACTCTAATGTGTCTGGAAGTAAATTAAAAATACAGCAAGTTTTGAACAGGTATTAAACAGTCATTTGATAAGACTGTACAACCTATGTTGTACGTGTGTGTATGTATGTACATATACACGCATACATATTTCTAATCAACAGCAATCGCATAGTAATAGATAATATCATAGATATTCTTTGGCAAGAAACATAGTTTGGAAAAATATAAAGAGCACAGAACTGAGAATAAGGAAACAACTTCTACTATCAGCCCTGCCATTAATAAGCCATAAGCAGTCGATTTGCTTTTCACCATCTTAGCTTCCTCATCTGCAAAAAGAAGGCATTGGACTACATAATTTCTAAGCCCTCTCATAGCTTTAAAATTCTGTTTCTATAAAAACATCAAAGGTGAGTACTACTTTCCTTTGACAGAAGACTAAAAAAAAGTTACTGAAGATCTGGGGAAAAGCCTTGCATAAAATTAAATTTTAAAAACATCTATTGAGGCAGCTAGGTGTTGCAGTGAATAAAAGTACCAACCTTGGAGTCAGGAGGACCAGAGTTCAAATTCAGCCTGAGACTACTAGCTGTGTGACTTTGGGCAAGTCACTTAACCCCAAAATACACACACACACACTCTCTCTCTCTCTCTCTCTCTCTCTCTCTCTCTCTCTCTCTCTCTCTCTCTCTCTCTCTCTTTCTCTCTCTCTCCTCACATAAAGAAAGAGTACCTAATATTAGCAAGCTGAGTGGTATCCCAGTAGGTAGTGGGAGATAAAAAGACAAAGAAGAATTAGTCCCTGCCCTCAGGCTGATTACATTCTATAGGAAGATACATCCTAAAAACAAGTTTAATCAGCTGAAGTTCAGTTGACAGAAATATCTGATAAGGGAAGATAATATTATAACTATTGGGATCAAGGATAGTTTCACAGAAGTACTATCTCAATTGATCCTTACAGTTTAATGAGAAATGCAAAAAGCATAAATGAGGAAGGTCCTGTGAAGACACAGGCAAAGTTCAGGAATTGTAAATAGTTACGTCTGGTTAGTTTCTAGTTAGTATTTCAAGTACTATGAAATAAGCCTAGAAGCCAAAATATGGAGGGTTTTGAATGTCACATTAAGGAGTCTGTATGTTAAAAAAAAATACAACTAAAATAAAAATTCACTAATTCAGATTACAGAGTGACTCATGGAGAAAGTTTACTCTTTACTATCTTTACAATTAGCAAAAACAAATTAGTGTAAATGAAATCACAAGGGGGATATTTATCTTTAAAAAACCTGCTTATAACCCTTTAGGAATACTCATTTATAAATAATGTTATATTATAAACATAGTATAATACTATTTAATCTCTGGTTTTGAAAATATGATGTATAAGAGAGCTAGGAAAGAACTAAATGTTTTCAATCCTGAAGTGGCTTGTTGGCATCTCTCATTTTTAAGCCCACAAGCTATAACTTTCTCCCTCCCTTGGACCTCTCCTCAGCCCCCAAGGCTCAAATGCTCTCCATCACCAGAGAGGACAGTACAAGGTTAGGGGCGGTATAACAACACCTTCTTTGTCTTCAAATGGCAATTATTTATTAAACTAGTGTATGTTAATGAAAGTACTAAAGAGTGATAAAATTTCAGGATCGAATGTTGTAACGGTAACAGGAACTTGAAGATCTTCCTTGCCTCTTGTATTGGCAATCAAACAGGTATTTAGTACCTGTTTCAGTTCACCAACATATCAAGTATTAAGATCCAGAACTTGTGAACCCCACATTGGGAGGAAGTTGCTGATGTAACAGGAAGGGGCAGAACAGGGAGGGGATAATACAATATATAAGGAAAAGCCCAAGCTAGAGAGCCAGAATTGCTGAGAGAGAAAGAACTGCTAGGATCCTGAGAACTGCTACGAATTGAGAACAGAACTTGTGGTGGCAGAACTGAGAACTGAGAAGAACTGAGAAGAGAATTGAAAAAAATTGAGGAATGAGAAGAGAGAACTGGGAGGAAGCATGACTGTGGTGCTGGTACTTTGCTGTTTTGATGTTACTTTGTAAGATTTGTCTTTATAGAGGATGTTGCTGTTGTTACAGAAGCCCTGGGACCTTACTGCTGGTTCAGAAGCCCTAAAAGAGGATTTTCTTGTGTGTTTACAGAAATCCTGGAGGAGAGTCTTACTGACATTTTCAGAGGTCCTGGGACTAGACTGATGATTTGTGTTGATTCTTCACACCTTGTAGTTGGGTCTATGTTGATTTCACAGGAATAAAGGGAATTGATGAGGATACCAGCAATGTGAATGGATGTTATTGTGGCTTTGTTAAGCTTTGTCTTCCCAGGAACAGGGAAGGAAGTCCTGTGAAGGACTTGGGGTCGACCAGACACTGGGAGCTTCAATATGGAACAGGAACTGCATAAGGAGCTGGACAAGGAACTGAGAGCTGTCTCCTTTGAACTGAGGTGACAGTTGGATAGATTTGGGCAGGAGCTGAGACCATGAAAGAGGAACCATGGAAGCTGAGAGTCTGCCTTGAGTCAAGATGGAAAGAGCTCTCCTTGGGTATTTAATGCAAACTGAGAAGATCATGATTTACTGTGGCCTAGGGGTGGAGAACTTTTACCTTTACATCTAGATGACTGAGTTAAGGACTTCCCCAATTAAAAAGAAAGAAGACTTTTTGAATGAAGAGATTAAGACAATGTGACCTAGTGGAGAACTTTGACCTTTGTACTTTGTGACTGAATTAAGGACTTACTTACTGAATGAATGTAATTTGCTTAAAAACTATGTGGCCATTTTAGTGATAAGCTGTTACGCTATAACATTGTGAATGCTGTACTTGGATTTCTGTGAATGTTTTGTCTTAGTTTGTTACTGAATAAACAGAGTTCACTATACTGTGTAATCAGAACCTTGAAGCTGTTCAGAGCAGCATTCCTCTGGAAAGCTGCTCATGCTTAGCTTTACAAATGTATAGAGTCTTAAGAGCAAAGACAATTTCATTTTTGTCTTCTTATTCCCAGAGCAAAGCAAAGTTCCTGGCACATAGTAGGTGGTAAGTGAATGCTTACTGATATTGATCCTTAAAAATATTTCACATTTCAGAATGGTCATTTCCCACTAGTCAATTCAAATTAGTGAGTTTCTACAGAATTTCTATTTCAAGAATAGTTTTATATCCCACAAATTTAGATAGCATGTGTGTGTGTTAAAATAAAAATTCACTCAAGAAGTTGTTCCTTGAGATACTATTTGTCTGTTTTTCATCTAAAATATGTAGATTACTTATATCCTTCCTTACCCTGGTATAGTGGTGATGCCCATTCTTTAAGACTGAGGTGTCAAACACATCCCAAGTGAGGTTGAACAAGATTAAAATGTTACTGGGAAATGTTTAACAAAACAAATAAAATACAATAAAACACAGATAGTTAATTTGATGTTTTCTCCAGACCCATTTGTATTTGAGTTTGACACTACTGCTCTAAAGGTCCAGCTTAGTTCTCTTTCAAGAGGCAGACTACCAGAAACCTAGGTGCTAGGTGATATATTATTTTGGCTATAGCATTTCATGAAGAACTTGTCATCATGCATGGAAGAAAAGGCTGCCTTCTGGACTAAGAAGGGAAGGGCATACACTTTAAAGAAACCCCTATGTCTTTGAAATTTGAAGAGATAAAGTTGAATTAGAGTGTTCACTTACATTTTGCAGCCCTCTTTCACAATCAGCCCAGCAAAATTCTTGAGTTGGAGGACATTCACTAGGAGACAATCATTTCCTCTATCATGCCTAGAAAATAAAACAGGGAATTCATTCACATGAAACTGCCTGGATAAAGGGGTTGGGAGTGGGGAGAGTAAAGGGTCAAAACTCAACTTGAACTGTAGCAATGAGAATAAAAAAAATAAATATACATGCATGTGTATACACACACACATATATACATACACACATACATATATGGTATTATTCCTTTGTAACTACATAAAGCTGCTTTGTTATATTACTGGACAATAGTTACTATTATTATTCTGTCAGTTATTCCATAGATACCCCTTAAAGGAAAAAATTGCTGCTGGAAAACAAAAAAGGATGATATTGTGGTCCTCTGATAACACAATTTGAGGAATGAAGGTAAATAGGCTTTGACATCTGTGCAATTCCCCCCCATCCTGCAGCAGATGGGAATGGTTATCTCAATTCCCAACAAAGATGTGTAATAATTTTTACAGACAATAAATAGGCACAGAGGGCTTTTCATTCCTGCACCTGTCCCATCAGGGCCCAGCTCTCCTAACTTCCATTTAATATACTGGCTCATTTCCACTTTCCACTTCATCATAACAGTGCCTATAGCAAATGCTTAATAACATTTGTCAAAAGCTTGTACCCAAAGAGGGGATATGAGAAGATATGCCTCCTCCAACCTTTGCCAGTGGAGGGGTAGGGAGAGGGGATTTAGCTACCATGTCCACAGTATCAGCAAAGAAGGGAAGAGATTTAGTCTGAACTCACAAAAATCCAACATGTATCTGGGGCTCTTCATTAGTGGTGGTATCATTGTATGCAGGCTCCTCAATATCCTCATTCCTATTGACAGTTGGGAAAAGGACAAGGTTATTATCCACTTGGATTTTTCCTAAGTAAATTAAACCCATCAGCTCTTTCAGTTTTGGTGATTGTCTTCTTACCAGAAAATGCTGCTTTTGGAATGAACCTGAGCTTCCCTTGCAGAGTGAACTTTCACCTATCAATGCAGACCTTTTCTACAACTTAAAAGTCTTAGAGAGTGGCAGTTATGACCACAGAGCTAGCATGTGCCAGAGATGGGCCTTGAATCCTAGACTTCCTGATTTTGAAACCTACTTTCTATCCAAATGATGTGTATGTGCATGTATTCATATACACATGTATGTATAACATGCATGTATGTACACACATGTCTTATACACACATCTGCATGCACACAAGCAGGTATGTGTACATGTATACATGTGTATATACATACGTATATATTTATGCATATATGCATACATATGCCATGTGTTTTACTAACTTTAAAGCACTATATAAATGCTACTATCATAATTATTATTATACTATGCTATCTCATAGAGATGCTTTTTAGTAACTGGATAGAAAACCAACTGAGTAAATGTTTATCCATTACAAACCTGTAGTTAAGATACTTCCAAAATTCTACTTTTTTCTTGTTGTTTTTTGCTTTTTGGAGGGGGAAGGATAAGGCAATTGGGGTTAAGTGACTTGCCCAAGGTCACACAGCTAGTAAGCGTGTCAAGTTTCTGAGGCGGGATTTGAAGGCCTAGCTATAGCCAAAGCCTAATTACAAAAGCGAAATTTAGGCCTAGCTGCAGCAGAAGCCCAACTTGAATTTAGAGCACTGTCTCCATTTTAGGGTGTAGTCTGAGAAGTTTTCACCTCTCTTACACAATCCCTCCTTTTATTTTTTACCCTCTGAAAACTTCTCACACCATTGCTGATAAACCCCTTCTACCATCTCATCTTTCTCATTTTCTAGACCATCAGGACTAAGCCTGTCTTCCCGGTCAATTGGGGTGCAGGCCTGGTCTGGACTCTTGGGAAAGCTATCTGCATCTGATATCATCTTTTTCAGGTCCCTTGGCTCATATGTCCACTCAGGAGCAGGGGCAATCTGTAGATGTCTAGAGTCCATATCTACAAGCTGGAGTGGTCAGACAGACCCAGCAGGGGCCCTTAGAAACATACAACAAAATCTATTAAATACTTGATTCTGGAACATTTTAAATAACTATAAGATAAAGTTATTAGGCTTAGGGTTTAGTATAGGTACTCCTGTATAAGTCAGGGTCATTTAGTTCTTTAAAATAACATGAGGACAATTAGGTCAAGGGTTTGTGAGTTAATATCATACTTGTCTCAGTTTTTTAATAATTAGTTAAGGTGAAAAAAAAAGCTATCATTTAAAACTTTCCAACTAATTTTCTTCATAAAGGTTTAGCGATTATTCCTTTTAACATTAGGATAAATTCAAACTGTTTTTAATGGAAGAAAATACTTTTAGAAAAGATGTTTTGAAAAGCCTTGTGTGATAATTTTTGAAGGTCTATTACTCTCCCAGACAGAGTTATGTTAGTAAAAGAATGATAACTTATGAACTATCTTGTTTTATGATTAAAAATGTTTGAGAGATTAGGAAAGATGAGTAAAAGATCAGTTGGAAATATGGAAAGCAGATGAGAGGGTTTGGGGACAAATGGGAGGTTATTCAAGCCCCTCCTGTCTCTGGACAATGGTTCTGGATCATTTTTAGATGGCTTAAGTATGTTTGGTAATAAGATCTCAAGCTTGTATTTTTGCACAACAATTATATATGATTGTAGAAAATGTGAAAGTATTTCTTCTTTATTAAAGTATCTGTCTGATAATTTTAAAAGGCAGATGAACTCATTTTTTTTTTTTAGATAGATCTTCACATTTTAGAAGATTCCTATACAAGGTACAGGATTTGGTTAAGGACAGAAATAACAAATAATAAATAAACTGAAAATTCTCTGAAGTTTCAAAAATGTGGAACCAAATTTGAATGATAGTGTGAATTTATATTAAGTCAGAATTATCTGGGAACCCCTATATCTGAACCAAAGAAGCAGAACTCCCTTTTTGAATTGTATAACTACATGAGGCATCTGGGATTCAAAAAGTGCTGTTTAAATGGATATTGGGAATAGGTCACTGGGATATAAGGAATTTGATGTTAATTAACCTTGGTAATAATGATTTTATTGATTTGTATGGTTCGTGTGTAAGTTTTCTTGGCTATCTTGGTGACATGTAATCTCCCCTCCCAAAAACTAATATATTGTGAGCTACCTAAGTAGTTTAATCTGTATCTTATGCAATTTTGTAAATCTATGAGAAAACCTTATTGTATTGTCTGAGACTAGCCCTTTGTGGCTAGAAAATCGAATCATTTCTTATACTGTCTGAACCTAGCCTTGCATGGTTGGGAAACTGAACCATTTCTATGTGCCTTTAGTATCAATCATATGTTTCTGGGGGCCCCTGTTGGGTCTGTCTGACCACTCCAGCTTGTGGATATGGACTCTAGACATCTACAGATTGCCCCTGCTCCTGAGTGGACATCTGAGCCAAGGGACCTGAAAAAGATGACATCAAATGCAGATAGCTTTCCCAAGAGTCCAGACCAGGCCTGCACCCCAACTGACCAGGACAGCCTTAGTCCTGATGGTCTAGAAAATGAGAAAGATGAGATGGTAGAAGGGGTTTATCAGCAATGGTGTGAGAAGTTTTCAGAGAGTAAAAAATAAGAGGAGGGATTGTGTAAGAGAGGTGAAAACTTCTCAGACTATACCCTAAAATGGAGACAGTGCTCTAAATTCAAGTTGGGCTTCTGCTGCAGCTAGGCCTAAGTTTCATTTTTGCAAACTTAACCCTCCCCTGATTTCACCCACTACCAAATAAGGTATCAAATGCTTTCACTGGTTTTCATTGGTTAAAAATTGTTTCTTGGGGGTGGCCAGGTAGCACAGCGAGTAAGAGCACCGGCTCCAGTGCTGGGATGACCTGGGGATCGAATCTGGGCCCAGACACTTAGCACCCACCCAGAAACACCTGGCCGTGTAACCTTGAGCAAGTTACTTAACCCCGATGGCTTTAAAAAAAAAATTGTTTCCCTATTCTTTGTATCTGGATAGATTCCCAAGCTAGACTGTTAGGCCAAGTTCTCAACCAATGAGGGCAAGGTCGGTGGGAGGGGTTGCTCGTGTCAGGCTATAGAATCACGTTTTTGCTTTCTGTAAATTGGGCCTCCCTCCACTGGTGTGTCCTGATGAAGATGATGCTCCCTTTCTTGCAAGAATTGAATAAATCTTTTCTATTACCTAGAGAAGCCTCTGAGTTTTTCATTAAATTTTTGGATAGGGTTTTTCATCCCACACAGGATAAAATGCAATAATGTTCACAGAGTGATTTTCGAATCTTAAAGCAAAATATAAATGCTAGCTTAAAACAAACAAAAACCTTGAAGAGACCAGAGCCTCATCAGTGTGTAATTAAAGATTCAATCTAGATTAAGACACACCCATGCAGAGAAGAGAAGGTGTGTAAAAGGTGCCCGTTGCTAAATACTATACTAATATAGCAGTCAAAACAGTCTTGATCTATTTTACCTTTAAATACTCATTTCAAACAAACTGCTAATGTGGGCTGTGCACCTTCTCCTTTTATTTGTTCTCAGCTCAAATACTAACATATTCCTTACCATACTAGCAATTCAGTGGATGTAAATAGATATTCTCATACTAGAACTTCATTGGCCATTGGTCCTGAATTTTTGCAAAACACTTGCTTTCTGCCTTGAAGAAGATACTTTATATGGGCTAACTATAATTAGAAACTTTTCCATATAAGAAGTTTATTTATGAAAACTAAAGCTGATATCTAATAGTGATGTTGGTAACAAAAACAACAAATCACATTTATTCAATGATTTTTTTTTTAAGCAATCGGGGTTAAGTAACTTGCTCAAGGTTACACGGCCAGTTATTTCTGGGTGTGGTGCTAAGTATCTGAGCCCGGATTTGATCCAGGTCATCCTGACACTGGAGCCGGTGCTCTTACTCGCTGAGCCACCTGGCTGCCCCATTCAATGATTTTTAAGGCTTAGAAAGTACTTTTATTAAGTAGGTAGTACATGTTACCCTATGTTATAAACTTAAGTCAATTACATATGACAATGTTGCCCTACACTGTATTCTTAAATGATTATACCAAATAAACCCCCTAAGAAACTAGTAAAATGTCATATTCCTAGTGGATATTCACCCATAAACTAATTAACTAATCACAATAATACCCCCATGGTTATCACATAATTGAAATTAATTGTCAAGTACTAGATTTAGAGACAGAAGGACCTAGATTCAAGTGCTGTGTATGATCAATTTTTTAGATATGTGACGCTAGGCAAATCCCTTAACCTCTCAAAGCCTCAGTTACCTCATTCATAAAATGGGAATAATAATCACTTTACGACTTACCTCACAAGGTTGCTATGAGGAGAGTGCTTCCTAAACAGTATAGCATTATGTAAATGTGAAGAGTAGAGCAGTCCTACTACTGTTGCTATCATCATCATCATTTTCTATTATTCATGTATATGCTGTCTTTCCCTTTAGAATGTAAATTCCTTGAGAGCATGAACTACTTTTGTTTGTTTGTTTTTCATTTGCATACCCTGCACTAAGTACAGCATCTGGCGCATAATAATAACTTAATAAATGTTTATTGACTGATTGTATTGAGGAGAGTGAGCCAGAAGCTGATAAAGGATACATAGCTTTAGTAAAAGTTATAATAATGAGGAGGGAAAGAGTATTTACCCTACACTCATTTTTTTCAGGCCCCTTGCTACAGAAAGATGTTACCTTTTATACAGCATGGTCCTTGGCAATAAAATATTTTTCTTTATTTAATGTCTACCTTCGAGGAAATATTTTTATGACTTCTCAAAAAGAATGATGTTTGAACTGTTTAAAATAGACATTTAACACCAGTTTCTTCTATTTTCCAATTTCATTGCTTATCTGATTTTAAATTCTTCTAATTTTTCTTACTCTGATGCAAATCTTTATTTTTTTTCTTTTTACTTCACTTCATCTTTATCGGGAATAATAACAATAACACTTCCTTTCTGTATAATACGATGATTGCGAAGTTTTTATAAGGATGATGTATAAATCACTATATCTGATC
Source organism: Petaurus breviceps papuanus (assembly GCF_028583685.1). NCBI lineage: Eukaryota > Metazoa > Chordata > Mammalia > Diprotodontia > Petauridae > Petaurus > Petaurus breviceps. The sequence continues at coordinate 11,718,729 of NW_027187325.1, forward strand.
CTCAAAATAATTCTGCGATAAAACTAAAGTAAATATTATCATCTCTATTCTAGAGATGAAAAGACTGAGCCGCAAACATCAAGAGTCATGCACAAAGTCACATAGCCTACAGTTGAAAGAGCAAGACCTGGAATCACTTTTTGACTCCTCACCTAATGATCTGTCCTCTCTCACTATATTCTAAACCATATGCAGTATTCAGAACAAAGTTTAAGGTAAAAATATTAATTTAAAAATACACCTAACAAGTGAATATCCTGGAGGATTTTTTCAATGACTTTCAAGGAAACTTTTGATATTGGCAAAGGGTACAGAACCCAATTAAACACAGTGTGAAAAAAAACTGGAGGGGTGGCTAGGTGGTGCAGTGAATAGAACACTGGCCCTGGAGTCAGGAGGACCTGAGCTCAGATCTGGCCTCAGACACTTAACACACACACACACACACCAAAAAAAACTAGCCACGTGACCTTGGGCAAGTCACTTAACCCAAACTGCCCTGCCTTCCCTCCTCCAAAATAGCAAAAAAAAAAAAAATTAGAGGAAGACAAAGAAAGTTTTTGGACATTTAAAAATGACTGTAATTAGTTTTTTTAAAAATAACAAGATAAAGCAGGAACACAAATTACAACAGATAAATATTCTCCTTTATGTATGAACACTTGAATTAGACTGATTTTCCCCTCATAGAATAGGTGAGCATAAAAATATTCCTACTGGAACGGGAGCCAGTGACTAAATATTTATTTTAAATAATAAATATATAATATATGATAAATGTATTATAAATAATAAATGCTTATTGAATGACTGACTGAGTCAGGCCAAGGGCAGGAGTATTCCCTGCAGGGAAATAGGTAGGTGATGGGAAAAGACCAACCCACTGCCACCCTCATAAACCCACAAAGGAATTTCCTCTTAGGGTTTACCACAACCCAAATTCAGGGAGGTGGAGAATAAAGTTTAAATGTTTTAATATTGTAAATCCAAGTGTTTTATACTATAAAGTAATCAGTATAATCATTTTGTTCAGGATCTAAAGAGAACAATGCAATATATGTCAATAAATCCTCTATGGGGAAAAAAAGTATCAAAATCATATAGCCAACCTTTTGGTCAAAGGTTCAAATACACCACTGTCACTAGCCAGCGAATAATCAGAGAGACATGCAGAAACCCGTCTGGCCCTCCTCTCTGACCTCCTGGCGCTGTCTTCTCGTAAAGTAACTGCTGCAGAGAAAAGAAATAAATAAGAGTTAGAAAGTGACAAGAAACTTTGACATCTGTAGGAAAGACGGTAAGAAACTGATGCTACTATTAATGAAAATATGAAATGAAATTTTTTATCTATGACTATTCTGATCTATTTTTTAAAAAAATATACAGTGTGGTCCAGTTTTTTCTTCTGGAAGACTGGAGAAAGGAACTTTGTAGTTATGTCTCTTCATAGCTAAAAATAATCAGACCTCTTTAAATGCTCTTAAAAATTATTTATTAAAAAAATCATTATTTAAAATTGCTGAAATAACTTTATTCTCCCATTAACATAGAGCACTATAAGAAATGTTACTATTTGAAATCAATGATAAAAAAACTTTTCTCCCATTAACCAATATATGGAAAAATAGATTAAAATTAATGTTGGGTCCAAGGGTAGATTATACATAGGAATTCAATAATGGGCATTTAAAAAGAATGACTGGCCTAGGACCAATAAAATTTTATTTTAGAAAAAAAATTAGCAGAACCACAATAACTATGTCTATAAAATGAACCATGTTCTTTTTTTTTTTTTTTGAGAAAAGACTGATTTTCATTGTCTCCTAGTTTGATCAAGAAATGAATCAATTGGGGCGGCTAGGTGGTGCAGTGAGTAAAGTGCCGGCCCTGGAGTCAGGAGGACCCTAGTTCGGTTCCGGCCTCAGACACTTAACACCCATGCAAAAAAACTAGCCGTGTAAACTTGAGCAAGTTACTTAACCCCAATTGCCCTCCAAAAGGCAAAAAAAAAAAAAAAAAAAGAATCAATCAAGAAATGAAATAGGTTTATACAACAGCGATCCAATAAGACTAGAGTGAAAAATTTAGTTGGTCTCAATTTCTGCAACTTATCTTCTATTCAACCAACCTATATGATAAAAGTCACCCAAAATGTGCAAGGTATTACAAGTCTGCACTCAACAAGCTGGCCTAATAGTTACAAATGTAAATTTCATTTCATTAACTATGCTAAAACTAAGCTTTCCAACTAATCTGACAGCATTAGTATAAACACTGCTTCTTTCTCACCAACATCCTTGCAAAAGATAATGCAGAAATCAAAACAAAGGAAGAATTCTCAAAGAAACTCCCTGGCAGGGTCACTAGATCCAAATGGCCACAAAAGTTAAATGAAAGAAGTACTGTCAACAGTTGCCCTTGGTCAGAAAAAACAACATGGAAGAAACCACTCAACATCCCAAAACATCTGCTCTTGGGTTTCAATTCAATGAAGTTAACCATAGGGAGTAAAGTACATAAAGTGAAGACTAGAAATCTTAGAGTTACATTTACTTTTTAAATCTCTTACCTTAAAAAAAAAAAGGAGAAACATAGTAAAAAGCATATCATGCATAAGGTTTACAGCCTAAGTGTGTCATATTAGACTTATTAAATCCCTTTAAAAATTATACAAAAAAAAAGTTAGTCTCAAAAAATGTTTTGCAAGGATTCAGTGGTTATTAACAACGTTAAAAAAAGAGTGAGAGGGGCGGCTAGGTGGTGCAGTGAGTAGAGCACTGGCCCTAGAATCAGGAGGACCTGAGTTGAAATCCGGCATCAGACACTTAGCACTTACTAGCCATGTGACCTTGGGCAAGTCACTTAACCCCAACTGCCTTACCTTCCCCCCTCTGAAAACAAACAAACAAAAAAGTCAGAGCAATCACGTATGTGATAAGTTGTAAGACTATTATAAAGTATCCTCTTCTGCATATCTTATAATATCAGGCAACATATTTACTAGACAACAATGCAACAGAAATCTAGAAGTCAAAGGTAAAAAAAAATAGTATCAAGTTCACTTACAGTGAATGTTTCTGTTGTGCAGCATGAGAGACAAGATAAAAAGCAGAGTGAAAAGGTGTAGCTTTTCTAAGTTGATATTTAAAAACAGTATGAATACAGTCATTAATATGTCAATAACTGGATGAGAAACCAAAGATGCCTACTCATTCATAATTAATATTTAACTAAAAACAAAATTAGAAACCATGGTATATTTTAACTTAAAAATACATTGGTTATTTAAAAATTAAAATGATGTTTGTGAAATGAAAATTTCAAAATCCAAGGATACTTCCCCTTCTCTCTCCTGAAAAAGAAGTAGAAATGACTGAAGTCTAGGTGAAAAAAGTTATTTGAGAAAATATTCTTTTTTTCCCAACATTAAAACTGCCTACTCTACATAGCAGTATTGTTTCATAGGAATCATTAAACAGTGAATATAAATTGTGTGATTTTCGGTAAGCTGAATAACCATTCTGAGCCTCAGTTTTCTCTAGTAAAATGAGAGGTTTAGAGTAGATTTTTAAAAAACCCATTCAATTTAATGAACATTTGTTAAACCCTGGAGAGCATCCTTTGTAAGTTCTGTGATAGAAGAGAAGGGTGCAGAGAAGAGGAGAAATTCTGATTTCTGATCTCATCTGTATACAGAATTCCTAGTATGGGAACTTCTTCCACCAATGTGGATGATAAAATTATTTATTATCATAAATATTACAGATTTAGGCTACTTTCTTTCCATATGCCTCCAGTTGTGTTCAGTACCTATGAATGAAACCTTATGCAATCCCTGGCCTTCGAGAATGCTCCATTTTGACTACTTTGTTTCCTATATTATTTTAATTTTCGTGGAAAGTTTCCAGTCATCTGGCTGTGGTATATGGTAACTTACCACAAGGTGGCAGTACGAAAATATAGTATGAGCCAATTGCATTCAGAAGTTAATATCAAAACAACTTTGCAGAATATTTGGTAGGGTTATAAAAGTAGGGTGGATTGAGGGATGAGGGGAGTGCATGGAGGAGGTAAGTGTGAGAGGAAAACAAGAGGGCTGGGACATAAAAGGCTCATGTTGATTATTCTATTAGTACCTTAGTTTTTAAAAGAAAGGATAGAAAAATTAGATTAAATAATAATAATTTTAAATTTCTTATTTATTTCCTTTAAAAACAAGAACATGTTCATATGGAAGAAGAAAAGTTACCATTACTCTCCCCAAAGTAATCTAGTCCTTAATCTGATCACACGCACACACAGAGTATATGTGTATTTTATGCATGATGCTGACATAATAGTATTATTTGAGTTTGCAGCATTATTCAAAATCTTCCAGGCAAAAATAATTCACATAATCTGATTTGGTCAGTCATAAAAATCCTCCACCTGTATTACTTCATATTAAGTAATACTAAGTAATACCAAGGAGGGAGGAGAGCACGAATTTTAAATATAAAATTATATCGCCTTTTCCACCCCCATCCCCACCAATTTTATTTACAAACACTTACTTCCACTAGGACTTGGGGCAGTTGCCAGTTGTGGTCTTAGCTGTTCTCGAGCTCCTTCCCCATCCCCATGAAATCCAGAATGTTGAAGTGAAGTCGTCCCCTGTGTGTCGTCATCCCCCATAGCTGAGGCTTGAGCCCTGAGCCTTTCTAGAGCTCCCATGCCTAATATTTCAAATCCATCAGACATCTGAGCAAGAGGAGAGTCCCGAGAGGCAGAAAGAAAGGGTGTGTCTAATGGGGAACTTGGTGGAGACAAGGAAGACAAAGAGGAACGAGAAGACAAGGAGGCTAGGGACTGAGGTGTGTCCAGGGACCTCCTTTGCTTATTGAAGTTAGAATGTCCAGTGGACTCAGAGAATGGTGCATCTTTTCCCAGAGAATCGAATGGAATTAGATCAAAGCGCAGATGTTGGCCATAATCTGCATCTGACTTTTCATACTGGGGAAGGCCATAGATGTCTGTAAAGCTGATGGAGCTTAAGGAACCCCTGCTGGATGCAAGTGATCCCCGGCTGGATGCCAGTGATCCCCTGCTGCTCCCAGAGGACACTGTCAGTGTGCTGGCAGATAAACTGAAATAAGAAAGGAAAATGCAAGTTTTATTACCATACTTTCATGACCTCTGCTTGCATACTGTTATATTCCACATAAAAGTATATGATATCATCTGCTTTATAAGATGAAAAATCCATATATCTCCTCTTGCTAATAGTAACTGTTAACATTTTAATATCGTTTGGTTGCTAATCCATGACTTTAATTTTATATAAAAAGATGATATTAAACAGAGGAATAACTAATACCTTCTCACTTTCATTGACAAGCAGTACTTCCCTACACATAGCAGGAACTACAATATATTGATGGTGTTCAATTTTTCTTCCAAAAATTAACCATCGGGGGGGCCAGGTAGTACAGCAAGTAAGAGCACCGGCTCCAGTGTTGAGAAGACCTGGAGATCGAATCCTGGGCTCAGACACTTAGCACCCACCCAGAAACACCTGGCCGTGTAACCTTGAGCAAATTACTTAACCCCAATTGCTTCGGGGCGGCCAGGTGGCTCAGCGAGTAAGAGCACCAGCTCCAGGGTCGGGATGACCTGGATCAAATCCGGGCTCAGATACTCAGCACCACACCCAGAAATAACTGGCCGTGTAACCTTGAGCAAGTTGCTTAACCCTGATTGCTTTAAAAAAAAAAATTAACCATCAAATAATAGGCTCAGGATCTGTTTTTTGTACTTCAAGTATGTGCCAATTTTTTGGTTAGTCAAGTCTACTGTGGTGAATCAGAGAATTCTATTTAATCATTTTGTTTTGGTAAAGGAGGATATTATAGGAAGGAAGGATTTAGAACATGACTGTTGTTGGGGAGAAAACAATGGAAGTGAATCAATAAAGCATTTGATTAAAAAAAAAACCCTACAATTAAATTAACTTGCCTCTTTGCAGCCAGCATTTTATCCCTACTCTTTAGCCCTAAAGTATAAGTGTTATTCATTTTCAAATAAAAAAGATGCTATCTGTTTTCATTTTATAGTTGATGACTTCTATCAGGAGCCTATAGACATTAGTGTTTCCACTCTCCTTTATCAACACACTGTAATTTGATTAATTTATTTCCCAAGGAGTCATTTTTCTCTTTGATGAAGATATAAAATAAAATAATTTCATGAAGATGATAAAATGTCAAAGACAATGACATTAAATTAAAACTATGAAATTTAGATGAAGTATGTTCCAATCACAATGGGGTGTGTGTGTGTGTGTGTGAGTGTGTACAAAATAATGCTATGTCTTGCTTTGTTTTTTTACTCACAATGGTGTCCAGTTTCCTCCCTCCACCTTTGGGATTATTTTGGACATGGGAAAATATATACAAATCTCAACCATAAATTTCTTAGTTTCTTAACATGTGAAGTTGAATCTTTTTCATATTTTTCATGAAGTGATTTTTATCTCACACATTTCCATCTTACTATTTTAATTAAAATAAAAGGTACATGGACATGTGTACATAAAGAGTCACTCAGAAACTGCCAGGCACTATTATTTTAAACATTATAAATCATTTGATCATACATAAGTTTGCCAGCAATTTTGTTGCTCTAAATTCCCTGAAATAGATAGGAATTTTTAAGATGAATTTCTGCCTTTTTTCCACTTTATTTTGTCCACATGATTCATCAGTTCCTTTTAAAACTTCAGATCCATTCTAGTACCTATGTTCCAGTTAATAAGAATTAGGAACATCATTCATTTGTAATTATCAAAGAGTAAATGAAAAAGTAACATACAACTTTATGAGTGACCTACCTTTTTAACTGAGATTGTAGGTAGGATGTTAAACGTGTAGCTTCTTCCAGCTGCATAAGCAAGCAGTTTCGCTTTTCTTGAAGAAGAATCCTGAAATAAAAAATGTATATATATATATGAACATGTGTATGCATGGACATGTGCAGCAACAGACACTTAGGGCATCGATTTCTTGCAGGCAGCCTTTTGATAATCACTAGTGGTAGGATTTTTATTTTTTAAAGCAATTGGGGTTAAGCAACTTGCTCAAGGTTACATGGCCAGTTATTTCTGGGTGTGGTGCTGAATATCTGAGCCCGGATTTGTTCCCCAGGTCATCCCGACACTGGAGCTGGTGCTCTTACTCGCTGAGCCACCTGGCCACCCCAGGATTTTTTTTTTAAATAAGTAGATTTTCATACCAGGAAATTCAACTATAATTTTACAGTAAATACACAACATGTGGTTTTTATGCCAAAAGTCTTAGGACTATGACAATGTGAGGATGTGCTTGTATACCTTAGGAATCTTTGAACCAGCCTGCTTTCACTGCACACTGAGAAGAACACATGCACATTTGTTTTAAGATATTCTTTCTTAATTGGTATACCTATTATGAACTGATCAAAAAGCCACAAAATATTTCTTTTTTTGTTTTTGTTTTTTGGAGGGGGGAGGGCAGGGCAATTGGGGTTAAATGACTTGCCCAAGGTCACACAGCTAGTAACCATGTCAAGTGTCTGAGGCCAGATTTGAACTCAGGTCCTCCTGACTCCAGTGCTGGTGCTCTATTCACTGTACCACCTAGCTGCCCCCACAGAATGTTTCTAAATTTGTTTTTCATGCATTCAAATGTTCATCCATAAAATGAGGGGGTTGCATTCAATGATTTCTAAAGTTTGAGTTCTAAAAATTATTATTATTATTATTATAGAATATGGGATTCTATCTCTGACTCTGAGAGCTTCCAAGTGGTCCTAACTTTTACTCCTGCCCAAATGCTCACTACTGGGACTCCATCTGTTCCCACCTAGACACTGCAGGCATTCTAAAAATATAATTGGGAATCTAAGAGGGTAGTATCCTTATCCAGCTAGAATAGGTGGGTTTTAATAGCACACTAGAAGAAGTAACATTCTGAGGTTGTCAAAACTGCACAAATCTCTTCCATTGAAGGTATATATATAATTGTATTATAAGGCAAGGGAAGAAACCAATTAGGGACTACCCTGTATGCAGTCAACTTCCTATCTTGATATCATAGGATATTATTTGGCACATAGTCCAAGAATAGAACATTTTTGCCTGAGGAGACCACAAAGCCCAGAAAAAAATAGAAATAAACTGCCTCTGATGTAAATTATTATTTTAACTGCTAGTCAAGAAGACACTATGCAATCACTGCTTTCCACAAAAAGGATATTCCTGCTATTTGATATTAACTTAATATTTTTCACACTTCAAAGATATCATACAAATTATTTCTCCTTGAGAAGTAGCCCTTCTCATGGAAGACTTTTATTTAGGCAAACTGTCAATTCTTGAATCAACTGAATGTTCTTTTACCCTAAGGGAAAAATTCTCATTTTAATTTTTAAATTTAGAGTTTGAATTTAACAAATACGAATATTTCAGTATATCAAGAATAGAAAAAGAGAACTGGGAAACAATGACTCTCTATTAAGGATAGCTTATTTGCTTAAAGAATACATGAAATTTAATGTAATCATAACATTGTCCTTCTTGTTTTATTCCTTTCTGAAATTCCTTCTCTTCTGTGCATTTTAAGGTGCACCATTGATGTTCTTTTCCTTGATTAATTTTTTGGCATGATTATCATTACCCATCCTCTCCCATGACTCTTTCCTCTACTTGCTTAAAAAGCACTCCTCAAAGAGAAAGATTTTTTTTTTTAAAGCAATTGGGGTTAAGTAACTTGCTCAAGGTTACACGGCCAGATATTTCTGGGTGTGGTGCTGAGTATCTGAGCCTGGATTTGATCCCCAGGTCATCCTGACACTGGGGCTGGTGCTCTTACTTGCTGAGTCACCTGGCCGCCCCGAAGAGAAAGATTTTTTAACATCTCTTTTTATTCCCACATGCCATGATAAGTTTCCATTTTCATACTAGAATGAAAGTGAATGGAGGCTATATCCAAAAAGTTATCAGGATTTCTGGACTGTTGAACTTTTAAAAAATTATTCTTTGTATTCATTTCCAAATTTTTTACCACCACAGCACGTTAAAGCTAGAAAGAAACCTGGAGGCCATCTCATTCAACCTCTCACTTTCTTCTCCATTATTACCTGCATTACCTGCATCTGCTTCCATTTCCATTGTCATTATCATTAAAATCTGAACTGGTTGGGAAACCTCCTATATCCATCCAATTCATTATTCCCATTCTTTAGATAATATCCTACATTTCTTTCTCTCATCTAAACTCTTGTGTCTTCAGAACTTTAACTCTCTCTTCAACTAAATTCCCTGGAGGAATTCTAGGTGATGGAATCCTGTCAATACTACTAAAATCTGTCATGTCTGCTTCTCCCTCCATTGATCATCATCCAGATGTCCTCTCCCATATTCTTCCCCACCTTCCCTCTAATTCCTGGAAATGGTTTAATGTACAATAACAACTATGTCCTTTAATAGCTGTGTTATGTGTGAAAATCAGTTGCCCGAGGTCCTTCTGAGTCTGCTTACTACCAAAATTTAGGGCATGCATAAGACTATAACTTGCTTTCTTTTCTTTATCACAAAAAAAAAAAAATGGAGTCATCACTTCATCTCAAGGTTCCCACCAATTCTACTGCAAGCAAACAGGCCTCCTTGTTGCTGAAAATCAATTTTATAATAAAAATTCTGACTCTTCTTTTTTTCAAGGTTGAAAGATATCAAAGGTAATGAAGAAAATAGTAGCTTTTCTACATATAGAAGAGAGACTGTTCTAAGAGATGTCTAGACAACTGAAATCTCCCACCACTATTCTCTTTCTGTTGAAGTGGTCTACAATACTTCTGCCTACTATTGATCTTCATCTACCTCGCTGATTTCTTTTTTAGAAAACCAGGACTTTTTTATATACAATGTTAGCCCTATCCTTTAATAGCTGTTACTGTGGGAAAATAAATTACCTGAGGCTTTCTGAACCCATTTCCTCTTCTGTAAAATGGGGATAATGATGCATATGTTCACAGGGTTATTGTGAGGAAAGAATTTTAAAACAACAAAGTGCTGTTTAAACAGGAATATTATATATATTATAAACATTATGATGTTTATAACCATTATAAAGTCTATAAAATCATGAATTGTATAAGTAAAGACTGACAGATTCAACCAGTCACAAAATCTATCTGTATTATTCTTATCCAGCTCATGTCTCTATTGTGTCCACAAGAATGAGATTGCCAGATATCTTACTGAAATCCAAGTACAGCAAATACTATGTGTGTAACCTTCCCATGCTTAGCTAACCAGTCTAAAGGTGTCAAAAGGTAGCCCCAATTTCTAATATTTTAGAGACCCCAGAACTGGCAAACTTTCTTGTGTCGCCTGGAGCTAAGGATAGTTTTTACTTCTTAAAATCCAATAAAACTTTATTTACAAATGTAAAAACCATTCTTAGCTGACTGTAAAAAAAAGCAGTAGTTGGTCAACTCTTGTTCCCAACTCTATTGTAGGCAACACTGTTACCCAGAGGGTAGCGTAGATGGATATATGTAGGTAGTAAGGAGAGCTAATAGTAAATAATAGAATCAGGATCTTAAAAAAACTTCTACTATCTGTTATTATGGACAAATACAATCAGATAAAATGTAACAGCAACATATGAGCTGTCCTATACTTAAGTTAAAAAAACCCCAGCAAAAAAAGTACAGAACTGGATTTATGTGGCTAGGTTTTTGTGAAAAAGACTTAGTGTTCAATTCCTTAACAAGCCCATTATGAGTGAACTATGCAGCAAAGGCTACTACTTCTATTGTTGTTGGTGGCATTTTACTTTTATTAAGAAAGGAGAGAGGGAAGTCCAGACCTATGATTCCAGCAGTGCAGGAACTCCTGGTGTGTATTTATATTATTACTATTTTGCATATTGTCTCCTCCATTAGATGGTCAGATCCTTGAGATCAGTGTCTGGGTTTTTTGTTTGATTTTTTTTTTTTTTTACTTTCTTTGTATCCTCAATGCTTTTGTATGGTACCTGGTCCGGAATAAGCATTTAGGAAATACTAGGTGCCTGAATAGAAAATCTCTTCCCTGATGCATATAAGTAATTTGCCTATCAGCTTATAAGCTTAGAGAGCTGTCTCAGTCACTGAGAAGTAAAATGACTTACCCAGGGCTTGCTACCAAGGCAGGTCTTGAACCCAAATTGCGCTGACTCCAGCCAAGCTGTCTCTTGATCCACTATACCACTGATGTCAAACTCAAATGGAAACTACTACGCCATACATCAGGATCCCTGCAGGCTGCCTATTGCCTTACTTATAAAATATAACATTATCTGCATTTTATTGTATTTTTATTTATTTTGTTAACTATTTCCCAATTAAATTTGAATCCAATCCTGACTTCCCTCAGCAGTCTTTATAGATATAATGTGTTTGCCATCTCTGCACTACACCTCAGTGTCTTAAAAAAAATTTTTTTAATCTGTGTGTATATATATATATATATATATATATATATATATGTATATGTATACACACACACACAATCTATAAAGAAATAGCAACAGCAAGTACTGGTACACAAAGGGCTAGGTTGACTGTATCTGGGAAACTGTGTCAAGCCATTATTCTGGAAAGATACTGACAAATTGGAGAATGTTCTAGGGGCAAATGACCTAATGGTGAAGGGATCTGACAACACCATACAATATAAGGAAGAATAAAAGGAAATGGGTTATTTATTATAAAAGAAAAGCAAGACGATGATATTAAAATATTTGAAGGGCTGTCATACAGAAAAGAGATCCAATTTTTTTTTTGTGAGACTCCTGAACTATAACCACTGGTTAGGAGTTACAGGAAAATTGATTTTTGAGAATATAATGAATTTATTAGAACTGTACAAAAATGGATGGAGAGGTCTACTTTATTATCTAATAAATTCCCTCATCATGGAAAATACTCAAGCAAAGGCTGAGTAAGTATTTGTTTTCTGTTTACATTAAATATGAGGATTTAGCAGGGGGTAGGAGAGATGATTCATGAAGTAGAGACAAGAATCAGGGAGAGAGGTCTATGAAGAGAGATTTCAGGAGTTCCATGGAAAAAAATTAACATTAAAAAAAAAATAAGTGGCTTCCTTTGTAATAATTTATTTTATTAACTTAAAAACATTATTCTGGGAAGAGGTCCATAGGTTCATCACACTGCTAAAGAGGGTCTAAACATAAAAAGCCTAAGAACCTCTTAATCTGACCATTCCATTATACCTTGTATTATTCCATGACATGGATAGAATTTACTATTACACCTAGAGTAGAGTTCCTACTCTACATAGGATCTGAGAAATTGACTTTTTGATATTTTGATAACAATATTTTAATTGTGGCGGCTAGGTGGCGCAGCGAATAGAGCACCAGGCCTGGAGTCAGGAGGAGTTCAAATCCGGCCTCAGACACTTAACACAAAAACTAGCCTTGTGACCTTGGGGCAAGTCGCTTAACCCCAACTGTCCTCCAAAAAAAAAAAACCCCACAATATTTTAATGCAATTGATTTCCTTTATATCCTATGTATTTTATTTTATGCACTTAAAAATATTATTCCAAGAAGGGACCCACAGGCTTTCAGACTGCCAAGAGGTCTGTGATACAAAATAAGGTTAAGAATCCCTGACACAAAGCGGGAAGGGTATAAGGGTGGGGTGGAGGTGATAGAAGGGAGGGCAGACTGGGAGAAGAGGTAATCAGAATGCATGCCATCTTGGGGTGGGGGAGGGGAGAGATGGGGAGAAAATCTGGAACTCAAAATCTTGTGGAAATGAATGCTGAAAGCTAATAATTAATTAATTAATAAAGAAAAGAACTTGACACAGAGAAATCAAATATCTTCCCTATGTAGTACTACTTTCCAAGATTCTTTAGTAGTAACCACTTTGCCATGGGATAAATCAGTTTATTTTTAAAATTAGAGTTTGTACATATAAGGCCAAGTGGAGCAGAATGTAGAAGCAATTTTCTGGATCATTAAAATATTGTTATTCAGTCATTTCAGACTCTTTGGTTTTTGTTTGTTTGTTTGTTTTGTTTCATTTATTTTTTTTTATTTCAGACTCTTTGTGACCCCATTTGGGGCCTTCTTGGCAAAAGTACTGAAGTGATTTGCCATTTCCTTCTCCAGCTCATTTTACAAACGAGGAACTGAGGCAAAGATTGTTAAGTGACTTGCCCAGGGTCACACAACCAGTGTCTGACTCCAAAGTTGGTACACCATCTACTCAGCCACGTAGCTGCCCATATTAAAACATTATGTTTATGTTATTAAGGAGAAAAAAGGGGTGGCAGAGCTAACCTAAATAACTGATATATTTTATGCTGAGCAAACTATCCAAATAACTTCTCTACTCTCAACTTGATATTCTATATGCAGACACAGATAATTATCAGAAATGCTATACTAAAATCTGACACATTAATATCTTATCTAATGAAAAGAGGAAATGTGTAGGGCAAAAGATCAGGCTGATGTTTTAAGAGAAATTCTGGCTACTGTTAACACAGATTTCACAGGAACCTCTTCACAAGTCAAGGAACACAGCTGTCATCAAATGGAAGCAAGAGACATGAGGCATAATTAACACCTGGACAAACTGACAAAATGCGATTCCTTCACAATTTCAGTTCCTTCATAAGATCCTGAGACCAATAAAGGATATTTGAAAACTTTTCAACTGAAAAAGAAAAATATTTCATGACTTCAAGAAAGTCAAGCCAGAATATCAATGCAATCTGCCCCCAAACTGTTCCTTGTTAATAAGAGAAATATGACAAAATTGCAATAGTATTCTGGCATTCTAGGGCTGCATTCATAGTATTCCATCTAGTCATACAAACTACCAGAACATACACAGCCCAAGTATCTTGCCATGTGCTCAGGTCTGGACTACTAATCTTCCTCTGGCCAACTGCCCACTTTTCTACCCTTTGTTCTTGTTCAAGGAACAATAATCTAATCAATACTATCACAAAAACACAAGACAATCTTCTTCTTTCTGACCCCACTCACGATTCCTGTTACTAGCTAGACCAAACTTCCTGGCTACAATTCCTCTAGGCAAAATGGTTTAGAAGAAAGAGCATCCGGGTCTAGAGTTCAGAGAAACTCAGTTTAAATCTTACCTCTGATACGTGCTACCTTGGGCTATTAATTCACTGAACAGTCCTAAGTCTCAGTTTCTTCCTCTATAAAATAAGTGGGGAGGGGGGGCAGACTAAATGGCTTCTGAGGTCTTTTCTACTATAGGTTTCTATTCTTAAGTGTGGTATCTCCCAATCAGAATATAAGTTTTTAGAAACAGACAGTTAGTTAGCTAAATAAATAAACAGATACATGCTATAGATAAATTAGATAGATGAGACAGGTAAATATAGCTCACACAGATAAGTAATATAGATAGATTAAACAGCTGGATGAAATAGCTATACAGATTAGACAGATGATATAGATTAGATTGATATATAGACGGATTAGAAAGACGATAAAAACATATATAGACTAGATAAATTATACAGACGGATTATACAGATAGATAGTTGGGATAGAGGGATGGTAAGATAAAGCATTTTTTAAGTTCACTTGCTATGTGCCAAGAACTGTGCTGAGCCTAGGAATACAAATACAAGCAAAAAGAGAAAGATCATCCCTGATCTCAGGGGAGAGATTACATTCTATCAGAGGAAGACAACATATAAAAGGAAGCTGAAAAGGCAAAAAAGAGAAAGAAAAGAGGAAGAGAAAAGTGGTAGTGGGATCACGGGCTGCTCTGGGTTTAAAAGCTGGAGGTTGTCTCACCTATAGATTTGTGTCCCCAGTATTCAGTACATAGTGTAGTGGGTACTTAATAAGTGCTTGTTAATTCACGAGGCTCCTAATACTTCCGTACATCATGCTCAGACCCTTAGTTTCCTCATCTATAATATGGGGATAACAGAGACAATCACCATAGTGTTGTGCGGAGATTCCCAAACTTATTTGGCACACTGCCCCCTTTAAAAAAAAATTACTCAGTGATCCCCTGGAAATCTACTCTTTTTTATAGCAGTTTTTTTTTGCCAATTTTGTGTCATTTCAAAAAATAAAATAAAATATTTTTTTAAAAAATAATGCATCTTAAATTTTATAATTTATTGCAAATTGTGGGTTTTGATGATACAATATTGCATCATTACCATATAGTATAGTATTTTATATGCTATATATTATATATGTTATATACAATGATATATCTTATATATTATATTAATAATCATTATATGATTTTATATAAGTTTAATATTTTATAATTGATGTATAATATATCAATATATCATGTTAAAATAATAAATAATACAATATTTAATGTATTATGACATATAAGTGCCATAATATTATATTTATATTTATTATGTTATTATATGTTACCATATAGCATAGCATAGCATAGCATTACAAGCACATATTTCTGCTGATGCATGCCAGACTTCCTGACAAGGCCCAACTTGCTCATCTGCCAACACTTGCTTGTTAAGCCCTGTCTGTGACTTGACCACTGATCAGTTATAATTTGCATTTTGTGTGTTTATTTGAAAAATAATGTAATCACCATGACTTTAACTCTGGAGCAAAAGATCAAACATGTACAAATGGTTTTTCAAAATTTTCTTATCTTCTGTTTTTTCCTTTGCTTCCACTGCCCCCTTATTTTTATTTAATGCCCCCAATTGCACAGGAGGCTACTACTGCCCCCCTGGATCATTCCAGCAGCCCCCAGGAGGGCAGTATTGCCCACTTTGCCCATCTATGAAGTGTAGTAGATAGGGCTGGCCCAGAGGTAAGAAGACCTGAGTTCGTAGGATTATAGACCTATATAGAGTTGAAATGAACCCTAGAGTATGAGTCCAACTTTCTAATTTTATAGTTGAAGAAACAGAGGTCTAAAGAGGTTAAAAGACTCACCCAGGGTCACATGGCTAGTAAAAATCTGAAGAGGGATTCTTACTCAGGTATTTCTGGAAATGAATCCATTTAAATCCAAATAAAACCTATCTATCTACTACAGCATCTCTTCTCTCTCTGTCTCTGTCTCTGTCTCTCTCTCTCTCTCTCTCACACACACACACACACACACACACACACACACGGGCTATATGATTGTGGGCAAGTCACTAAACCTCTCAAGCATCTCCAGGCAAATTTATAAGACCTTAAGAGGAGGTGCTTATTTGCTAGAAGAGAGACTTTTTTCCTTGGGAGTTCCTTATACCAATGAACATTAGGTCTGCAATCTGTGCAAAAACAAGTAATTGTCTAGTTTGAACTAAGGGTCAGCAACTGTTGGCACATGAGTCCATTTTGTCCACCTTCTGGCTTTAGGGTTATCCTCAATTACCTTTTTTTTCTCTTTCTCTTGCCTGGCTACTCTTCTCTTACCTGCTCCCTTCTCAGAAGATGAGCCTGGGGTCCCAGGAACACAGAGTCTTTCTAGTAACAGTTTATTACATATTTTTCCATTTCCCATTTCTTTCCTTGACCCAAAGAGAAACACCCAAAGATACAGGTAGTTTTTCTGTATTAAAGTTTTGGGGGTTTTGTTTGTTTGTTCACAATAAAAGTGAAGTGTTAGTTGCACAACTGCATAGTACCACTCCCCACCCACCTTCTGGGGAAAAAAAACCCAACCAAACCAACCCCCAAAGCAGCATTATTATGACCAAACCTTTCTGTGGCCCCATGTGCAGATGTAGCTCTAGCCCTCTGAATCTCTTCCTCCAAACGCCTCTTCTCCTCTTCCAAGCGGGCAATGTCTTCTGGAGACCGTCTCTGCTGGCTGATGAGCTGCAGTTCCTGGAGAAGCGCTTCCTTTTCTTTAATGAGCTGAAGGCGGTCCCTGTCTGCCTCTGCTATTCCTGGCCATGACTCATTATCCAGCAAGGCCAACTGCTGCTGTATATTTGCCACTCTTTAAAGAGAGAGGGATAAGGAAACAAGAAGAGGAGAGTAAGTGAAGGGCAGAATAAAGCAAGCAAAAAAAAAAATAAAAATAAAAACCACACAATAAACCACATAAAGTATATTTGGACTTTCAGCTTTCACCACATCATGAGGTAAATTCATTTTCCTTGAGAATGGCAGGGGAGAAGACCTTTGGCATAATCTCTTCTACTCAAGACACAATTGGAGTTAACAACAATGGATATTTTGCTTGTTTGAGGAAATCCACAAAAAGACCAGTATTTTTAAACACACATTCAAAATCCCATAGTCTTACAAATTAACTTAAACTACTCACACCATCCATTTCCTTAAAATAGGGATAAGATAGTTTTAGAATGTAAACTTCCCTAGTGCAAAGGCTGTGGTTTCTATCTCTTTTTCCCTATGATGTTTCCTATGTACAAATTAAATGCTTGATAAATACTTGTCAGTTTCCATAGTCTGAATGGCAAGATGATTATGGTCCAGAAGCAAAATAAATTAATGAATAAATAAATAGTTTAGGTCCAGATCTGTGATTTCATCAACACATGGAAATAGAAATTCATTCACCCGCCACCATCAGAAGCTTCTTTTGAAATCTGCATTCTTAGAGATTTACTAGAAGTGATTAAATGACTTGCCCAGGGTTACAGAGCCTGAATGGGTCAAAGGCAGGACCTGCACCTGGTCTTCTTTCCCCAAGACTTGCCCTCTGGCCATTATACTACTTTAGCCCTCTGTTTTTAAAATATGTATTAATTTTACAATATATTTATATACAATACATAAAATATATTAAAACATACACATATGTATATATTTTTCTTTTAAACAACATTTTTTCCAATTACATGTAAAGAAAATTTTAAACATTAATTTTTTAAAATGAAATTTTGCATTCCAAATTTTCTCCCTCCCCTCAGATGATAGGCAATTTGATATAAGTTATATATGCATAATCATGTAAAGCATTTCCATATTAGTCATAACATTATTATTTTTTGCCTTTTTTTTTGGAGGGCAACTGGGGCTAAGTGACTTGCTCAAAGTCACACGGCTAGTAAGTATGTTAAGTGTCTGAGGCCACATTTGAACTCAGGTCCTCCTGACTCCAGGGCCAACACTCTATTCACTGTGCCACCTAGCTGCCACCATAACATTATTTTAAAAGAGAAAGAAAGTAATGTGTATTTAACACAGAATGTAAGCTAGAATAGAGGATAGAGAGCGAGCTTTGAGGCAGGAAGATCTAGGTACAAGTACCACCTCTAATATACACTGCCTGTGTGGCCCTGGGCAAAGCAAATGCCTCACATAATTCATCAAGACTCTCTCTTTCTTAGCAGGGGAAAAACTGCATCGAAATAGGGATTTTCCAAACACACAGGGATATGCAGGGAACTCGCAGGTCTGTTCCAGAAAACATCCTAGGAGATTCAAGCGGTGTGTGATGTGGTTTCTGTTTAATTTTATCGCTATCTTATTTTTACATTACTTTCATTTCCAAATATACTCTACCATCCATTTAATTATCTCATGTATAAAAGAATTTAAAAACAACCCAGTTCCACAAAACATTAGCCAAGTCTGCCTGTACATATGTATATATACATATACATACATATTATATATCTGCATGTGTGTGTATATATGTATATATGTATGTTTCACAGTCACAGTCTCCAGACTCTGAGACAAAGAAGGAAGGAGTATTTACTCCTCTCTTTTCTTTTTCTCTTCCTGGCCAAGTTCCAGGTGATTGCCATTATAAAGCAATATTTCCCCTTTTTGTCATTCTTTCCATTTGTGTATTATTGCTTTTTTAAAAAATCAGATCATTGGGGGCAGGTAGGTGGCACAGTGAATTGAGCACCAGCCCTGGAGTCAGGAGGACCTGAGTTCAAATGTGACCTCACACACTTGGCACTTACTAGCTGTGTGACCTTGGGTAAGTCACTTAACCCCAGTTGTCTTGCCTTCCCCACTCCCCAAAAAAAATCACATCATTTAAGAATTTGAAATAGTCAAGTGTATGTGAAGCTCACAGAGATGAAGTTGTATCTGATTCAACATTTTTGTGTAGACTGAAATCACCTAATTTCCATTTGTTAAGAACCAACCCAAACTCTCACAAAATGCATCAAACAGAGCATAGGATCCTTTACATGTTTCTATGTGCTGCTGTTTATCCTGGTACCAATTTGGCATCAAGCACACTGTTTCTTTTTTTTTTTTTTTTGATGGAAGAGTCAGGGGTTGAAAATGAAATGAAAGAAATGTGGTCTGCATTATTTTAAAAGTTTAGAAGGATTTCAGTTCGATGAAAAAAGATGGAATAGTTTATACTATAAAAGCAAACTTCACCCTCCCTCCCCTTTCACTTCTCAAAAAAATCCAACCTTTTAAAAATAAGGTCAGATTTGTTTTAGCTTCATAAGTTTAAATATGGCCAGAAGAATTTGGGGCCAGGGGGAGTGTTGGGGCACGTGTTTCCTGGCTGTGACACAGAATGTCTGATCTGAACTAAAGCAAATGCTGTATATGTTCTTGTCAATCAAATACTCACACTTCAGCAGCTATTTCAGTAAAAGTTAAGTCAATGAAAAAAAAATTATGCCAAAATAGAACAAAGTCTTATATTCAATGCATGGAGTGAAGAGAAACTATCAAGCAGCCAGGAAGAAATAAAGTGGGAGGCACCTTTTCTCCTTGAATTCTCTTCACTCTCTCTGGCCCCCTCACTTCCCCTCACCACCCTTCTCTACAAGCTTAGACCCTGTGAGGTAGCTGACCACACAGTTTATACCATTGCTGTTCATACTGGGTGACCTGGAAGTCAAAAATTACAAACCTTCAGGAGGAGGAGGATTGCTAAGCCTTGCCATTTGCCCTCCAGACCTGTAAGCACTGTCATCCAGGTATACTAATGCACCCTGATGTCATGGTCCTCTTGGAGAACAAAGGACAAACAGCAAGTTAATGCACCTTAAGGACCCCTGGGTCTTGCTCTTCCTCTTGCCCCTTCCATTCTATCTGTCCTGAAACTGAATTCTTTTACACGTGTTCTCTCCCTCAGTTAGAATGTAAGTTTCTTGAGAGAAGGGACTTGGCATCTCATTTTTTTGCTATGAAACCCTAGCACACATTTCGTACACAGTGTGCCTTTAATAGATGTTTTTCCCCCATTTGTTTCTTCATTCATTCATATGAAATAAAGACAGAAAATTGTCAGGTAAGTTTTGCAATTTTTTCTTAAGGCAGTATATTCCTGGGCCTGAAATCAGGAAGACTTGAGATCAAATCCAGCCTTAGGCACTTATCAGTTGTGGTAGAATCACTTACCTTCTGTTTGCTTCAGTTTCCTCAACTGAAAATAACAGAACCTACCTCAAGGAGTTGGTGTGACAATGAAATGAGATCATATTTGTAAAGTACAAGTACAGTGCCTGGCTGTTGTTATTAGAAAAGTTATTTTAATATTTATGATAAATTAACACTTTATAATGTATAAGCTAATTTAGCAAAATGTCCTCTATCACTCTCTATAACCCTAAATGTATGTGTACAGACACATATACATATCTGTATGTTATGTATATGTATATGAGTATATTAAAATAATTAAGCAATGAAGAGTCAGTCAGCATACCTATTTAAGCAAGGAGTCTTTCCCTTACTGGGTAGCAGGAAGACTCGTCTTCATGAGTTCAAATCTGGCCTCAGACACTTACTGGCTGTATGACTCTAGGCAAGTCATTTCACCCCATTTGCCTCAGTTTCCACATCTTTAAAATTAAAGTAATAATAGCACCTACATCCTAGGGTTGTTGTGATGATCAAATGAGATAATAATCATGAAGCACTTATCACATAGTAGGTGCTATATAAATGTTAGCTATTATTTTATACTGTTAAACATTTCCAAATTGTATTTTAATTTGATTTGGGCTGCATCCAGAGTTTTGCCAACTGTGAGTTTAACACCTTTGTTCCGACACCAGCTGCTAATCTGAACAGATAGACAAATTTTCTCATGGCAGAGTTTCCTTCACTAGTAAAATCACAGGACCAATCCCCCCAAAAAATGGAACAAATGAGACAGGAAGTATCACAGAATATCATAAACAACATGGAAAACATCAGTGCCATGCCTATATAAAAATTAAGTGGGACTGACACACTATTGGTGCTATCGTCAGAGAGCATAATGCATCTGAAGGTTTATAAGGGAGGTCTCTGCAGTTATTATTCAATATTGGCAGGTTGTGGAGGAGGAGGGAAGGAGAAGGAAAAAGGAAGAGAATAAACATTTACAGAGTGCCTACTACGTATGTGCAGGCACTATACTGAGCACTTTACAAATATTATCTCTTTTAATCCTTCAATGACCCCCATTTTACAGGTGATTAAACTCAGGTAAAGAGAGCTTAAGTGACTTGCCCATGATTACCCAACTAGTAAGTATCTGAGTCTGAATTTGAACTCAGGTCTTCCTAACTCGAGGTGATAAATTTCTGTGGTAGCATTAAAAAATTTTTAAAGCCCTATATAAGGCTAATGAGGATGATGACCTGAATTTGGGGGATGCAGAAAAATTAAAAAGCTGGGCAATGATGACACTGTGGTATATGTTCAATGACATATGCATTCTTGACAATTATAATCAGAAGTAGCATGACGCTGCCAGTCTGGATCCCACCAAATTCATAGGTCTGCTTAAGAGATTTCTAAGTGGTTTTGAGGTAATTTAGATGCTTGCATTAGTCACAGAGGTTAATACCTACAACTAAGCTATTGGGCTTTAAGTAGATGGGTGTAACACTAACCCTAGTGAGCTAATGCTAAGTCTTAAGGCAGTTAGTTCTATGCCAGGATGCAAGATCCTTCACTGGATAACATACTGGGGTCCTGAAGGAATTAGAGATCATTTGTATAATGAAACAGATTAAGGAGTTGTACTTTAAATATACTGGTCTTATTTATATTTAATTTTTCTCAGAAAAGTTTCAAGTTAATAGCCTTCTAGAAAAGTCCATTTGTTTAAAAGTGCTAAGGCATGCCAAATGCTGTCACTGAGAAAAAGATTAATGAGTGAGGCAACTAAATCAGGATAATGAATCTTTCAGGAGCAGTAATGGGTCAAATTCGACTCGAACATTTATCTAAATCTAGCTTCCCAAACCAAACATTATTGGGGTCGTATTACTAAAACTGAAAAAAAAATAAAAACAACAAATGTCTGTTATACAAGCACATAAGTAAGTAATGTCTAATCAGGCTTTGCATTTAGGGACATCTATAAGCACAGCATGGCATTCTACAATTCAATATCAAATGAAAGGATTTAATAACTAGAACATTAATTACAGGCAACCTTTCTTAAAGTGGTACAAGTTTATACTTTTTCTAATTTGATTTATCTTATCATATCACTTCAATCCAAACAATTACAATTTTTGGCAAATACATAAATTTGTGTTTGCTGTACAGGTAAACGATATTTTTGTGAGCTTTCTATTAAAAGTACTGTGTGATTGTGTATATGTTTATTGAATTCAACCTGTCTCGGTATTTCTGAGATCTTTATATGTGACCTTTTCCATAAGACTGCTTTCTTTTTTCCCCCCATTTAATCAATCAATCAATAAGCTTTCTTACAAGAATGGTACTAGTTCTTAGATAAAAGAAGACAAAAAAAATTAAGTCTTTGCTCCTAAGGAGCTTATATTCTGTTGGGAAAAACAAAACACATGAACAAATTAGTAACACAAAGTAATTTCAAGAGGTGTTCTAGCAATTGGGGGCATCAGAGAAAATGACTCATGTAGGACGTGGTGTCTGAGATGACCTTTAAGGAAGAAAGGGATTCTAGGAGACAGAGGTTAGGAAATAATACATCCCAGGCATGAGGGATATCCTATGCAAAAGTACAGAGAAAGGAGCTATTTACAAGGAACAGCCAGTCAGCTGGTTTAGCTGGAATGTAGAGTGAGCAAAGGGGAATAACTTATAAAAAAACCTCTAAGGATAGGGTGGAGGCAGATTGGGAAGGGCTTTAAATGCCCAACAGTGGAGTTCATTTTTTAATCCTAGAGGCAATAGAAAGTTACAAAAGCTTTTTGAGTTAAGGGAGTTGCATGGTTGGGTATATACTTTAAGAATATTACTTTAGCAGCTGTTTGGAAGATGAATTGACAAAGGGAGCAATCGGAAGCAAGGAAACCAATTAGAGGGCTTTTAGAATGTCAGAGGCAAGAGGTGATGAAGGTTTGACTAGGGAGCTTATAACAGGAGAAAAGGGAAGGGGTGAAGTAGACATCTAGATGGGAGGGCTGTAGAGAGGTAAGAGTCAAAAGGTGGCTCTTGAGATTGTAAACCTAGGTAACTGAAACCATGGTGGTGACCTCAATAGAAAAAGGGAAGCTGGGAAGAAGTATAGGTTTGGGCGGGAAGATGAATTCTTTTGGGGCCATGTTGAGTTGGAGATGCCTATGGGACATTCAATGGGAAATGTTCAACAGGAAGCTAGTGGCATCGAATTGATACTCAGGAGAATGACTAGGGATAGAAATATAGATCTATAAGTCCATCATGCTGACTCATATACCAATGTTCTCCAAACTTGAAAAGATTTTTGACCTACAATTAAAATTCCTTTCATTGTTAATACTCTTCCCTCTGTCCCCATAGAAAAATATGTAGCAAAAATGGATATTGCGGGGTGGCTAGGTGGCGCAGTGAATAGAGAACCGGTCCTGGAGTCAGGAGGACCTGAGTTCAAATCTGACCTGAGACACTTGCTAGCCATGTGACCTTCGGCAAGTCACTTAAACCCAATTGCCCAGTATTCCCCCCCTCCAAAAAGCAAAAAAAAAAAAAAAGAAAAGAAAAGAAAGAAAAAAATTATCTATACATTCCTGGTATTGCTACAATATCCAGGAAAAGTTTTTAAAAAATCTAGAAGGCATTTTAGTATATTCAATATATCTTCTTTGGAGGATTTATGGGAGAAAATGGATGAGAATTGCATGAGACGAGGACTGTGCTCTATACCGATGGAGAGTAACCACATCGATGAGCTCATAGATCACTGACATATAAGAAAATACTTCAAGTATGGAAATATTTTACCCTGTCACATATTTCATAACCCATGTTCACCACATCTACAGTTCTGACAAGAAAATCAAGAAAAATGTTTGTCCTGCTTTATGTTTAATTCTCATTTTTTCCTTCTGTCTAAAATCATGTCCAAAAGCTGAGGGTTGGGGGAGAAAGACTGAGGATGGGAAGGTTTAGAATATCCACTGATGGAATATACTTTATTCTCAAAGGGTAGACAAAAGGCAGAGTTATAACTAGTTGAAGGGAAAGGGGGCATCCACTCAGAGGGGAGAAGCAGACACACTTTTCAGGTAAGGTGAGTACTTCTTTTTTTTTTCAGGAAGGTATGTGTCTTCACTCCCTCAACTACCATCCTTGCATCTTGCCACTTGATCGTACAAGGGCTGCCAATCAGGGATGAGATCTCACATCTGCAAGAATCAATATGCATATCGAAGGTAGAACTGTCCTTAGTGACGTCCCAACTGAATCTGCCCCAGGTAAAAAACCTGTTCCAAGTGACAGCTCTGGTCAAATGACAAAATTAAGGAATCTGCCATGTTCCTGACACCAGTTCAGGTAGCTGCCTTTCATTTCAATCCAAAAAAATTCTCTCTTCTATTTCCAAAGCACTTTATTCTCCCATTTCTTCCATATTATAAAAATCATGTCACAGGATGGCACCCATTGCCAGATACTTCTGAATGAAAGGTGCTATAAACCTAATATTTAAGGGGAAAAAAAAACCCACCTCTTCACCTACTTTATAAAATACCTTCCTGACCTGCACTGCCTCTCACAAACACACTAGTGTGCATAAAAACTCTTTCTTCATTTAAATCAGACACTTGGTTCATAGGTTACTTTTCATCAGTATGAATAAATATTGAAGCAAGGTATACATATTAGGAAATCAAGAGTCCAATTAACTTTGCCACTGATTATTATGTAATTTTGGGCAACAACATTCTAAATTGCTCTCAATTTAGAAAATTGCCACGAGTGGCACTGGTCAGAACCAAGACACTCATTTTTTTTTTTCAAAGAAAATATTTTTTTTCCAGAAAGTTACCAAAGACAAAATCTGAAAAGTGAAGAATCAGGATTAAAGGGAATAACTTCCAATGCTGTACCATTGTTGGTATGAAAAAAAAAACCACAACAACCAGGTCTTTAGCCAGAATTAATCACTGCATTGTCATATTTCACAGCTTTCAAAACAAAAATAAAACACATGGCAAGAAGAGAGCACTCCCATCAGGAAAAAGAAAATCTGGTTAAAGTTTACTTCAGGCAGCCCATCTGGAAAAGTTTTTTGGCAGTGCTGAATACTTAGGCAAAAATATCTGTGCTTAAAACTTGTGATCCTTTACAATGCAAATTTCATGATTCATCAAGAACTATATAGTCTGCTTACTTACAGTTCAATATTCATCAGTGTTGTCAAAATCACAGCATGTTGGAGTCAGATGGGACCATGAGGATCCTTTCATCCCAATATCATCAATTTGCAAATTGGTTCCAAACTAGATTCTAAAGAGTTTAAAATTTGCCTGAGGTCTCACAGCTGGACCCAGTGGTGGCATCTAGTCTGGCATTATTTCCATTATACCACACTGCCTTCCTTTACAATGCCCTAAAAGTAATGGGCAATGGGGTATATATGTGCATGCAGGATGTAGATGTGATATGCTATATGTTTTTTCAATAGTTCATTACCACGTTCCTACCATTTCTGGTTTTGTACTTTGGGTATAGGGCAGAGGGAGGCAAAGGGTATGACTATATTTTTGCTATCTTTAGAAGTCAAAGCTTTTGGGACAGCTAGGTGGTGCAGTGAATAGAACACCGGCCCTGGAGTCAGGAGGACCTGAGTTCAAATCTGACCTCAGATACTTGACACACTTGCTAGTCATGTGACCTTGGGAAAGTCACTTAACCCCAATTGCCTTGCCTTCCCCCTCTATAAAAAAAAAAGTCAAAGCTTTGTTTAAATGATCAGTTGCTTGAAGATATTCCACATCAGCAAACTGGGTTTGGGATACTGAGAGATCTGATTTTAAATCTATAAATCCTATGTAATATAATCCAATCTATAAATCAATTTCTTCATTCAATTCATCTTTATTGAGCATCTCTGCATCGTGCTACAAACTGGGGGATGGGGTAGGAGTGGGAAGAAGTGAAGATGACAACAAACAAGATGCAAACCAAATCTATTTACAATTTAGCACACAACTCCATAGAGAAATATATGATAAAATACAAAGGTGGCAAGGGTTGGAATGCTGTTATGAGTCATGGTCAAGGCAACTTATCTGAAGAGCAGAAAATCAATGGGCAGACTTCTGGGGGCAGTGTATAGATTTCAATTCTGAGAACAAAAACAAGTGCATTCTGCAGTGTTTTTTCTTCGAAATGTCTACTACTTTCAGGCATGAGAATACAGTGGACTCTCAGAGCACTATTCAGAAGCTCATCACCTTTATCTGTTTTCCCCCCTAATTTTAGGTATCTTAAGTCAGTACTATGGGAACTTGAGTAAATAGAGCCCCCCCCATAATTTGAAGCAGTACATCAAGAGCAGTTTTTAGATATATATTTCACTATTACCAGTGAATGATTAACAGTAAAGCTGCCTCAATAAATGGAGTATGGGAGAGGAAATCACCAAGTCAATCAACAAACATTTATTAAGTGCCTACTATGTTCCAGTCATTGTGCTGGGCATGGGTGATTCAAATGCACAAGTCAGACAGTACTAGCCCTCAGGAAGATTACATTCTAATGGAGGAGAAGTAAGAAATAGAATGTAAACTCAGCAAGTGTAGTAGGAAGGTAAAACAAAAGCAATCTCATCCGTAAAAGTTTCCTGACTTTCCTATTGCAATCCAGTCCTTGAATAATGATCTTAATGGATGGTACTATACCTATCACTCTCCTGTGCAAAATCCTTCAGTGCGTTTGCCAATGACTAGCGCAGTAAGTTCCACACTCCTTGGTGATATTGAAAGGCATTCCCCAGTCTGGCATCAACATAATGTTTTATCTGGAACTCCCACTATTAATGACTGGATTCATGTTAACTTAATGAGTTAAGCACACTATTCTTTATTCAAACTATTTCCCTCTATCATCTACATACTATCCCTCATATCTGGAATAGTTCCCTCCCT
Source organism: Petaurus breviceps papuanus (assembly GCF_028583685.1). Lineage (NCBI taxonomy): Eukaryota > Metazoa > Chordata > Mammalia > Diprotodontia > Petauridae > Petaurus > Petaurus breviceps. Next base: position 11,746,045 of record NW_027187325.1, read on the forward strand.
TGTCTTTGTCTCTCAGAGTTTAACACAGTGCCTAGTACACAGTAGGTCCTTTTATTATATTAATATGCTTATTGAATAACTGATTGTCCATAAAGCCTTCCCTGACAATTAACAGTGGAAAAATGAGTCCTACAACTTCAAATAGCTTCTATTATTCTGTTTGGACTTCTCTATACATTCATCTTCTAATTTGTATCATAATGATATTTTTCTATCATATTTCTCCAACCAGATTCCAGGCCCCTTTATGCAGGGATAATGCCTTATTTCATCTGTGGATGCCAAGCACCAAAGCAGTGACTTGCCCATAGCTGACACTAGTTTTTTCAGTTTCTAGTTATCATACTGTATTCTTTTTTCAATCTATAACACATAAAAGGTAAGGAAACACAAAGAAACACAGATATCAAGGATAGGGTCACAGGCATCTATGAACAAAAGTATAGGCTGGTCATAAAGCAAGAGTGTGGGATAATCAAAGGGTAGCCTTTTATGTCAAGATATGTAGCCTAATATGTCAAGAGAAAATTAGGAAGGACTCCCGAATGGACCTCTGGTAACTTATTGGAGACCAAGAACAAGAATCACAGAGGACGCAAAGTTATGGATGTGACGAGATTTGCATCATTGGAAGGAATCTTATGACGTCAGTAAGACTGCTGATCTGTTTGCATATCTGAAAATTTGGAGTACTTATTAGATAATGTGTAATAATTTTAGAACAGTCATGCAATGTTAGTGTTAGAAGAAACATTGGTAACTATTCGGTCTCATTCCCTCATGAATAGAGATGAAGAACCTGAAACCAAGGAAAGAGACATGGCTCAAAGTACATATGATACAATGAATATATTCTACTTTCCAAATTATTTGAAAGCAGTTATAGAGTAGGACCCTAGTATCTTCTAACAATCTGCATAATGACCTAAGAGAATTCAATACAAATGATCAAAGATTTCTACTTATCTTACATTTTTCAAGTGGATTTAATCTATAGTGAGATTTTTTTATGTCTTACATAAGCTCTCTTTTATCCTTATAGCCCAACTTCTATTTCACCAAAAGTATTAAAACTAAGCCATAAATGGTAACCTCAAGTATTGAATGCATTGACCACAACCATATAGCTATCTTCAGTATGATATTCCTTGTCTTTTAAAAACTAGCTTTTAATATTACAAGGTTTTCAAATGTATTTTACATTCCAAAAATAATTTTGCAGTATTTCAGTTTGCCTAAAATATGAAGTTTATGTGCAATTTCCCATTTTTTTTTTCTGAAATAATTCTGCTTTTTCAAACAGCAGACTGGGCTCCAGGCAAGTTGCCCAGTCTCATGTACTGGAAATAAGGAGTGATGAACCTGAATTCCTCATTCCTGTAGGTGGTATCAGGTTATTGCCTTCCAGGCTCCATGTGAATACAGCTTACATTAATATAGAATTCACTCTTCCTGTTTGTCTTAATTTGCTTTCTGCCATTCATAGGAATCAGGGAACTTTTCCAGTCTAAGTTAAGTTGGCCAACTTTCAACGAGGTAATCACTGTATGCTTCGCTCTAAGGTGAGGTTTTGTACAGCGAACTCCATTACAATTCAAAACTACTACTCTTTGTCCATCAACTGGGGAAATGGCGAAATAAATGAGGAAATATTGCTATATGGGATGATGAAAGGGGCAATTTCAGAGAAACTTGAGAATATATAAACTACAGCAGAATGAAATTAAAAGTACCAGGAGACTCACTTATACAACAGCAACATAGTCAAGACAAAAACCTGTGAAGGACTTAGAAATGAAGACCAATGCAATGACCGACCATGATTCCAGAAGACTCATGATAAAACATGCTGCTCACCTTGACCCAGAGTGGTGATGGGCTCAGAGCACAGAATGAGACATATTTGTTTTGGGTATGGACAATGTTGTTTTGCTTGACCGTGTGTATTTATTAGAAGATTTTTTTTTAACTTAGGGAATGGCAAGGTAGGAGGGAGAGAAAATAGATTTTCATTCAATGGAAATTATATTTAATAAAAACAAAAACAGTTTAAAGCAGACAGTCTATCAGAATCCATTAAAACTACCATGATGAAGCTCCTCTCCATTTCACTACTTCAATTAGCTTCATTACAAAAATAGTTAAAGCTACACTTCTTGTGGTAGCAAAGTATGAGAATCAAAGTAGGTGCTGGTTAATTGAAGAATGGCTGAATAAATTATGTAAATGTAGAAATGTAAGTTAATTTTATTGCTTGGAAGGAAACAATAAGGATATTTGTTAGGGCTTGTCAAGTTCATAGTAATCAAAAGAAAAATAACTGTAAGAAGTAATGATAGTGAAGAATCCAGAGAAAAAGGAAGGTTTTATATGAACTGATTCAAAGTGAAGTAAGCAGGACTATAAGGACAATTTGCACAATGTCCACAATAATGTAAAAGGAAAAATAATAAAAGAGAAGAATTCTGACTCGGTGTTGTCACCACCCTGAACTTCATAGGGCTAATGGTGAGATATAGTATGCCTCCTGCCTCTTCATAGAAAGGTTTCTTATTGCAGATTTTGGAGTGTTGGAAGGAACCCCAGCAACTCATCCAAAAAGTAATCTCCATTATAACATATGTAACAGGAGGCATTCTAGTCTAAGAACACTGGGGCAGGTCCTAGAACTCATTAATTCCCAAAGCCACCCATTCCACTTTTGGACTGTTCTAGTTGCCAGAAATACTTTCCTATATTAAATCTAAATTTGACTCTTTGTGATTTCTACCCCCTAATCCAGTTGTGTTCTTTGGGAGAAAAGATGGATTATATAAACCTAGGATGTGGTACATATTATCAGATATGGCTAATGGACTGATTCATTTTACTTAACTATGCTTTTTTGTTATAAGGCAGGGTAACATGGCTTAGAGGAGGCATTAAGGATATCAACGGAATATTTTCTTACATTGCTAATAATTTTCCATGTGACTGCACAGTTTATATCTTTAATTACAATTCAGTTGTTAAAAACACCAGAAAGGAATAAAAGGATCTTTCCTTTAAAAAAAAAAGCATATATCTCTAAACTGAGAACAAACATTTTCTGTAATGGGAATAAACTGGAAGCTTTTCCATCAATATCAGGGATGAATAAATGATATCCATTATCACCATTACTATTCAATATTGTACTAGAAATGCTAGTTATAGAAACAAGACAGGAAAAAGAAACTGAAGGAATAAGCACAAGCAAAGACGAAACAAAACTATTATGTCTTTTTCATAAGATATGATGGTTTACTTAACACAAACACTCTTCATGGAAATATAGATCTAAATAATTAGAGAAATAGTAATTGCTCATGTGTAGGCTGAGCCAATATAATAAAAAATGGCAATACTACTTATTTATTTATTTATTTACTTATTCAGTACCATACCAACTGAAACCACCAAAGGAACTTTATTGAGCTGGAAAAGAATAACGAAATTCATCTAAACAAACAAAATGTCAAAAATATCATGGGAATTAATGGGAAAAAAAGAAGAAAGAGGGGGACTAACAAACAGCACCAGATATTAAACTATATCTATCACAAAGCTATGATCTCCAAAACATTTTTGTACTGGGTAAGAAATAGAGAGGTTAGTAAGTAGAATAGATTAAGTACTCAATAAAAATGGGCACAGTAACTTAGCATTTGATAAATCTAAAGATATTAACTTTTAGGGTAAGCACTCATTAGTCAATAAAAAACTGTTGGGAAAACTGGTAAGCAATCTGGTAGAAACTAGAAAGAGAAAAAACATCTCACACAATATGCCAAAATAAACTCCAAATAGATTCATGATTTTGACATAAATGGTGAGATCATAAGCAAATTTGTGGAGCATGGGAGAAATTACCTGACAGATCTGTGCATAGAAGAGCTCATGACCAAACAAGAAACATAGGAGTTCACAAGAGCTAAAATGGATAATTTTGATTACATAAAATTTAAAAGATTTGTACAGGTAAAACCAGTGAAGCTAAAATAAAAATAAAAGCAAGAAACTGGGAAAAAAGTTTTCAGCAAGTTTCTTTGATAAAGATTTCATTTCTAAAATATATATGGAACTGAGACAAATTTTCAAGAACAAAAACCATTCCCTAATTGACAAATGATAAAAGGATGTTTCAAAGGAAGAAATTCAAGTTTTCAAGAGTCATACAAAAATATATTGTCACTAATAATTAGAGAAATGAAAACTGAAAAAACTCTGAGTTACCACTTCACACTCAACAGATTGACTAAGACGACAAAAAAGGGAAATGACAAATGCTTGGGGTGGAGGGGCGGGGAGATATGGGAAAACAGCTACACTCATGCTCCATTAGTGGAACAGTGAACTGGTCTAATTATTCTGGAAAGCAATTTGAAAAAATTCCCTAAAAGCTATTAAACTATGCAAACCCCTTTGTACACTAACAATACCACTATGAGGTCTATATCCCAAAGAAATAAAAGTAAAAGAACTCATATGTACAAAAATATTTATAGAAGCTCTTTTTGTAATGGCAAAGAACTGGAAAGTGAGATGACCATTAGTTGGGGAATGGCTGGACAAGGTATGGAGTATGAATGTGATTGAATACTGTAAGAAATGATAAAGAGTGGGCGCTAGGTGGTGCAGTGAATAGAGCACCGGCCCTGGAGTCAGGAAGACCTGAGTTCAAATCCGGCTTCAGACACTTAACACAAAAACTAGCCGTGTGACCTTGGGCAAGTCACTTAACCCCAATTGGAAGGAAGGAAGGAAGGAAGGAAGGGAGGGAGGGAGGGAGGGAGGGAGGGAGGAAGGAAGGAAGGAAAGAAAGAAAGAAAGAAAGAAAGAAAGAAAGAAAGAAAGAAAGAAAG